>NC_139921.1:25575809-25681052 GCF_963514095.1 Eutrigla gurnardus
GTACAAATCAGCTGATTTCAATTCACCAAAGAAGAAGAAGAAAAAAAAACGTAGCCTTGTATTCTCCTAATCCTGCTTTAATTTGGACACTTTTATTTTGAAAGAACATTGTTTTAATATTTAACTTCCTGTCTTAATTTTTCCGTCACATTCCGCCTCTGAAAGTCTAAATGAAACAATATAAACAATAAACTGACTTCCTGTAGCCGGAAGCTTTTCAAAGTAAATCAACTTTAAAAGTAAATCTGCTGGAAAATGCATCTGGCCTTCAGAATAAGAACAGGGAATGATTATGCTGTTAAATAAATAGGTAATCTAATGTAGGATGTGTGACAGAAATACTGACTATGATATCCCACAATCCCTTTCTCACTATTAAAACACAAGTTTTATCTCAAAATGTCCCGTGTGTTATCCTCATGTATAAATGACCTTTTCTTATTTTACAGCGTTATGATTCCCTGCTTTTATTCTGAAGGGCCACATGCATTTTCTCGAGGCATTACTTTAAATTGTCTGTTAAACTTTAAGATGAACTCAACCAGATTAGGTATGAATGGACCAGTTACCGGGGAAACAGGTGGATCAGACTTCTTGTGCAAGATGTGTTGATGACGAAGAGCTTCGCCAACGTTTTCTATCCAAACTGTAAAATCCAAATATATATATTATAGTATATTTGTGTATAATGTGTGTATATGAATTATTTAGAAATACCAATTAACAATCAAATAATATATTTTAGTATTTTAGAGAAAATCCTTCATATTTAATCACATTTTTATTTTTGAAAACAGACTATTAGGTTATGAGTCATCACTCCAATAAACATAATCCGGTTTCCTGAACGGGGTTGACTGTGATATCCTTCACAATAAAAGCACCTGAAGCTGAGGTAATGGTCATGTGGTCGCCAAAAAATCCAATGTCCAAATTCAGCATTTCAGGGGGGGGTCAGAGGTCAGAGGTCAGAGTCCGTCCTGTTTTAACAGTGCTTAGTCGGGTAACGAACTCGTCCTGTAGGACCACTTAACGACGTCCTGAAGCACACGGCGGTCCAACAGGCTCGGGTGTTTCCTCACATTGTAAAACGTGGAGGCGAAGAGAGACGGTGACCTCTGACCTCGGCTGACTGCTCACTTCCCCCCCTCCTGATGGAAACCCTTCGACATTCACTCACTTGTTCCCTCACCTAAACTCCGCCCACAAAATAACCAAACGCCCCTGTGTTCGCCGACAGGAACAGAAAACATGCCTTTTACTCTGAAAAGACTTTCCTGTGAGCAGCTTCCTGTTGATCCAGACATTGGCTGCTACAGTCGAGTATGGTGCTGGTTCTGATGCTCCCCGTTCTCGTTCTGATGCTCCCCGTTCTGGTTCTAATGTTCCCTGTTCTGGTCTGGTACACCCAGTTCTGGTTCCTATGCGCCCCATTCTGGTTCAGATACTCCCTATTCTGGTTCTGATGTACCCCGTTCTGGTTCAGATACTCCCCATTCTGGTTCTGATGTACCCCGTTCAGGTTCTGATGTGCCCTGTTCTCATGACGGGACCGCCGGTCGTCCTTGAGGATCCAGCAGCTGGGCGACTTCTGATTGGTGCAGAGATGTGAACTCTGTCAAACCCATTCCCTGTGGACTCTGTCAGACCCGTTCCCTGTGGACTCTCTCAGACCCGTTCGCTGTAGACTCTGTCAGACCTGTTCCCTGTGGACTCTGTCAGACCTGTTCCCTGTAGTCTCTCTGGACCTTCAGCTTGAAGTTCCGATTCTAAAATTAATTATCTGAAACGTAAAAGTTTATTTTTGATGTATTTTGTATTCTTGACGTGTTGCTGTTCTGATCCTGATCCTGATCCTGATCCTGATCCTGATACTGTTATCCGTGACCAATAAAGTTTATTCAACACATGAACTGTTCCTCTCTGTTCTTTATTCATCTTCATCATGTCTCTCTCCTCACCTGTCTGTCTTTCTCTCTCCTCAACTCTCTGTCTCTGTCCTCACCTGTCCGTCTGTCTGTCTCCTCAGATTCATGACTGTCTCTCTTCTTCTAGCATATCTGGTCTCTATCAGACCTTCACAGAACTAGACCAGAACCATCTCAGCTGCATGACGTCATTAAAGACTCTGAAGTTGTTGATCGTCCCGATACGTGGAAGAATGGATGGAAACCTGAATCTGCTGCTGGGAGCTGATTTGTCCCACAGCCAGCGAACTCAACGTTTCCACTAGGTAAACTCACTGAGGCGGTGTGAACTTTGACCCCAGCACCTGCTGTCAGGTGAGCCGAGCTGCTCATGCTGTAAATCCAATGGCCTCAAAGTTCACACACACACACACACACACACATGAAGAAAACCCTTCTTCTTCTGTGGTGGCGTTTGGTTCAGAAACATTCAGACTGTGAGTTTTATTATTGCATCGTCGACTCTGTCTGAGATCCCAGAGACGAAATATCGAGGACTAGAGAGGAAGGTAAGAAAAATCACTGTTCCTCTCTGAGTGTTTATGTGCAGCAGGTTGGAGGTCTGAGGGTCTCTTCTGGTCTCTTCTGGTCTCTTTGTTTCATCTAAGTGGTCTACAGTGTTTGTAGATCTACAGGATGTATTACCTTTAGGTTATTTCAGTGTTTCCTGTGTGTGTGTGTGTGTGAGACATGTAAAGTGCAAAATCAATCAGAAGGAATGGTTCTACATACGTCCAGCAGCTGGCCTGGCTGATACTGTAGCCCACTTAAGGGCCAACTTTGTGCTGCACTACAGTCCTTATGATAACATTAGTCACTTCACAAATTAAAAATTAAATTAAATTAATGAATTAATTTGTTTGGAACTTGTTGAATTACATTATGAATTTAATATTTGATTAATTAATTAAATAATTAGTTTGGAAATTATTCAATTAAGTTCCAAACAAAACAAAGGACACCGTTTTCAGACCCTTTACTGAAGTTAAAGCCTTTACGAGTCAAATTAGTTATGTTTCAAGATGCTTTCATAGATGAGAATGTTAAAAATAAAAAGAGAAATCTGCTTCAGAATGAAGGGAAACGTCACATTATTCTAGAACAGGTGTAAAACTTAAATCGTTGTAAGGAAATGAGACTTTAAAGGGTCTCATAAAGGACTTGCAGGCTTGTCGAGGTGTGTTGACCTCGTGTCGTCCGGGTGACTCGCATAAACGAGGTGAAGCAGAAACAACGTGACAGCTCAGGTGTTTTTACTGCATCGCTGCGGTGAAGGTGGGACCGTTGCCATGGAGACCGACTACCTTTTAACTGCTGACTGGTGAAAGCCAACTCAGAGCAGCTGACAGCACGTGGTCAACACGTGCCCATATTTCTCTGACATGTCCTGATCTCATTCCGGCTGCCAAGAGGATGAACCTTTTTAGATTTTAATGAGCTTTCTACTTACTTTTATCTTCATTTCCTTTACTTGCAGCCGCAGATGAAATAAAATAAATAAAAAAACAAACTTTGTACCCTGTTTGAACATTGTCTGCATGCTCTCAGCCAATCAGGATGGAGGGCGAGGAGGACGGGGCGGGGCGAGTCAGGGAGCTGCAGGAGCAGAGGATGATGGTCCAGAAGAAGACCTTCACCAAGTGGATGAACAGCGTCTTCACGGAGAACGGGGTGAGACAGGACAGCTTGATGCTGAGTCATGATGCAGCAGAGAGACAGAAATGTGCTGAGTCTATGTTTATGGCTGGTTACAGTAACAATTATACTAATGAAGCTGCCTGCATCGTGTCTGATCCAACAACAAACACACTGACACACGGGACTGAGCTCAGCAGGAGCTTTTACTTTGAAAATCCAGCGCTGACACACTCAGATATCTGCAAGATGCTTTCCCACAAATATTTTTAATATAAACTTTAGTGTGATGGAAACCAATTAAAAATGTGTAAAAAGACTTTGTATTTCTACTCCACTACACAGATATTTACATTTTATTACATATGTTGCATTTTCATACATTAAACCACCCAACAGTAATCTCGTAATAGAATACTGACTTTACATATTATAATGTTGTGCTATGACTTGCAATGGATTATTTTTTGTGTCATATTATTCTTACGATAAAGTTAATTTGTGTTGAAGGAAACTGAAAATGGAAAATATGACGAGGTTTTGTGTTGATGTCAGCGATGATGTCACATTCCTTTGTTGATAATCAGCTATTAACCGCAGCCAATCAGCTCTCAGGTTACGTATTAAAAGTAGATTCCAGCCGCTTCACGTATGTTATCTCTCGCTCGCTCTGTGTTTTCTCTGATAACTGGATGCCAGCTGAGGCCTCCTGCCTCCTCATTCCCAGAATTCCTCTGGGATTTCTGCAGGATGGCAGCGGGTGGGGAAGAAAAATGTTGTGTTTCCATCCACGCTGAGGTCACGTCCTGTGTAACATATCTGCACATTTGTGGAGAGTGAATAATGGTTTTATAATGAGGAGAGCTCTACACACACACACACACACACACACACACACACACACACACACACACACACACACACACACACAGACACAGCACACCTTTCTTTTTTATAAAATTGTATATCGTTATATAGCTATATAGCTCTCTCTATATATTATATATATATATATATATATATATATATATATATATATATATATATATATATATATATATAAAATATAATTATAGAAAGATATTATTTACATGTAATATAATTGAACAGGTTATTGAACAAAAATATCTACTGCGATTTTTTATGATTTATAAAAGACTGAGTAAATTGTTGGATTGTGGATATCTTAAGTAACGTAAAGAAATAATGAGGGGTTTATGGAATAATTCATTTTGTTTCTATCATTAGTTTGCATTTTGTTTGTTTATAACATATTTTTATAATATTTTTATTCTGTATTCTTTGGAACGACGGGAAGAAAACCGGGTAAAAACAGGCCTCCACGTTATTTTGGCCATATATGATATTTTGATATGACCGTAATTAGTATTGCTGTCATATCTACTCTGGCCACCGGTGGCAGCAGTGAGCGGGCCACTACTCCACTACCCTGCTGCTAAGCAGGCGACGGCGAGGAAGAATCCCAGCGCCATGTTGGATTTTAATTGAAGTCCGCTCCTCTGCATGTTTTCAACCGTATTGTCACGATACTGTAACCTGACCCCCCCCCTTTTCCCCTTTTCCCGCCCGAAACGTCACAAAGCGGACCATCGTTTCTCCGGTAAGTCTGGATTGATGTCGCTGTTTTAACGTGGGCTTCATTTAAATGTTACCGGAGCGGCTTCGTCGAAACGATGAATCTCAAAAGTAATTAAGCTTATTTTTCATTTTGTTTGTCCGGAAGAAGATAACGGTAAAACCGAGTATTCCCGCTGATCAGCTAACACCAGTAGCCTCTGATGCTAGGTAAGCTAGCGTTAATGATGCTAGGTAAGCTAGCGTTAATGATGCTAGGTAAGCTAGCGTTAATGATGCTAAGTAAGCTAGCTTTAATGATGCTAGGTAAGCTAGCTTTAATCTTAATTAATATTAATTGCCCCCAAGTATCAGCTTCAAAATAGAAGAAATAAAATCTATATATCTTTTAAATATTTATAGACCAAACTATCAATCGAGAAATCAAAAAAATGACAATAGGTGTTATTTGTAGCTCTGTTTTATACCAGATTACTCTGATGAGGTTTTTAATTATTATTATTATTCTATGGCGTCTTATTTTGTGTTGGATGTGATAAACTTTGAGAGCAGTGTTATCGGCACGGCAACAGGATATCAAACCAAGGTAATTCTATAAAAGGCTGGTCAGATAGCCCAGCTTCCCGTTTCACCAACGCAACAGAGTTCCTAGGAAGCTCTTATTGTCTCGATGGCAGAAATCCAGTGTTTCCACGAAATATCAACAAAGACTTCAGATTAATTGCACGGCTTGAACTTTAAACATCTTTAGATAATGATGCCAGCAGCAAAAGTTCACATTTACTAATACTGTACATTAATAATTACATCTTTTTTAAATGGTATAAAAGATCAGCTTCCCCAAATTTCCAAAGCTCGTCCTATTACAGTCTAATGAAGATGGGTAATTATTTTCATTTTTGTGTATACAAAATTATATAAATCCAATTAACTGAAGAATATATTTTATTTCTAAACTCATCTTTTTTATTTATAGTGAACATACTTTTTGGTTAAACAATTACATTATTTTAAATAAGGTGATAATGATTCATAAGTTCTCCCTTCATAAATAACGTATAAATATATATTTTGTATGCTGTATTTTTCACTTCTCTACCATGTAAGCAAGCCAGCAATGTGTAAAAGTAAAATTGGTCAGCTTCATGTCGTAAAAGTATCAGCAGTAAAAGTACACAAGTATTCTCAGCTTCTTGTCATAAAAGTATCAGCAGTAAAAGTACACAAGTATTCTCAGCTTCTTGTCATAAACGTATCAGCAGTCAAAGTACACAAGTATTCTCAGCTTCTTGTCATAAACGTATCAGCAGTAAAAGTACACAAGTATTATCAGCTTCTTGTTGTTAAAGTATCGGCAGTAAAAGTACACAAGTATTATCAGCTTTGTGTTGTTAAAGTATCGGCAGTAAAAGTACACAAGTATTAGTAGTAAACCATGATAGACAGACTGCTTTCACCCGTTACGATATTTACGATTATACCATCAACGCATTGACCCGCCAACTAATTATGTGGATTGTTGTCTGTTATAATACGTGATGCATTTGTGTAGTTTTAACGACATCGTATACATATTTAAAATCTGCTTCACAGAAGAGGCATTTTACAGGTAATCTTAGTCTGGTTTGACAGTAAATCTAATACTTTTACTACTCTGAGGTGGTGGACCTTCTGATGGAGGAGTAGGTAGCGGCCGGCATGTCTCTTATTGGAAGGAATTTGACAGCTGTAAGATGTTACCTGACCTGCAGATAACCAGGATGTCCTGAAGCGGACTCCACAGAGATGTTGTGTAACACACTTCAGGGACACGAAGCACTCGACTCTCAGGATGATTTCAGGGAAATTAACTTCCTGTCAGTCACAGAGACGTAAACAAGCCTCCGTACATCTCAGAAAAACTCACATTTCCACGTGTAGGCACGGAAGAAGTATGTTAAGCCTCGACTGTACCAGTGTGTACATGTACAAATACTAGTAAAAGACTTGTATTCAGATATTTTAAAAGAAATGAACAAGAGGAAATATTAAAGCAAGTAAAAAAAAAACGTCTTGCTTTTCGATGACAGTAAATCAAATGTTGTATTTTGGTAGATTGTTTATATATATATATAGTTGTGTCTTTGAACTGTGTTCACCTCCTGCAGGAGAACTTGGAGCTGACTGACGTTTACACGGAGCTGAAGACCGGCATTGTCCTGATCCGTCTGTTGGAGTTCATCTCCAGAGAGACGCTGCCGCCGCCCAGCCGCCGCAAGCTGAGGGTCCACTGTCTGGAGAACAACGGCATCGCCATCAGCTTCCTGAAGACCAAGGTACCTCACCTGTCAGGGTCAGATATCCAAACTAACTGTATGCTGTATCTCTTCATATTTAACAGACTTTACTCAGATGACACTTTGTCTGTATTTAATGTGTTTATTTGGCTCCATCTAGTGTTGATGTTCAGGCATTACAGCTGTTTTTTGACTCAAAATCAACCGAACTAAATAAGTAAATTGAGCCGATAAATTGTGATTGTTAAAATAGTTTTCTTGCAGGCTTTACGGATATACAAAAGAATATTTAAAGTACATCCTTTTATTTCTACTATAAATCCAAAACGCATGTAATGGTCAAATTATTATTGTTATTATTTATTTAAATATAAACCACTTCAGGTTTATGGCAGTGATTTGAATGTGCTTTTTTATTTTTGCAGTAGCTCCATGAACGTTAAGTTCACATTGAAAGTATCAGAAGTAGAAGTACACAAGTATTTTTCTGAACATTGTACAGTCTGATATACAAACGTCTCCCCTGTCAGATTCGAGTGGATCTGATTGGTCCAGAGAACGTGGTGGACGGAGACCGTACGCTGATCCTGGGTCTGCTGTGGATCATCATCCTCAGGTTCCAGATCGGACCCATTAACCTGGATGAGGTAGGGAATCAAACCCACAACCTTCGGACTGGTCATGTGGTCTTTTCCTCTTCTTCCTGCCGTTCCCTCTCCTCCTCTTCGTCTTTCCTTCCCTCACATCCCCTCCTCTGTCTTTCTGTCCTTCACCTCCTCCTGTCCACTCTCCCATTCCTGTCTCAATGCTTTCTAATTCCTCCTCTCCCGTCTCCCTTGACCTCCCCTCCCCTTCTCTCATCTCATCTCCTCTCCTCCCCTCCTCCTCTCCTCTCCCCTCCTCCCCTCACCTCCCCATCTCCTCCCCCTCAGGCGGGTGGTGGAGGCAGTGTGGCTCATCGCTCGGCGAAGGAGGCTCTGCTGATCTGGTGTCAGAGGAAAACATCGGGTTATGATGGCGTGGACGTGCAAGACTTCTCGTCCAGCTGGAGGAGCGGCCTCGCCTTCAACGCCCTCATCCACGCACACCGGTAACACACACATGCGCTCGCACACACACACACACACACACACACACCAGTAAAGCACACACTTTTCTACTCCAGTCTGCTCCATCCTCTCCCTCTCTCCCTCTCCCTCTCTCTCTCTCTCTCTCTCTTTCCCAGACCTGACCTTTTTGACTACCGGCGTCTCCATGGCGATGACCACCGAGGTAACCTGGAGCACGCCTTTTCTGTGGCAGAGCGGGAGCTGGGGATCATGCAGCTGCTGGAGGTGGAGGACATGGTGGTCCCGCATCCGGACACCAAGTCCATCATGACCTACGTGTCCCTGTACTACCACTACTTCTCCAAGATGAAGCAGGGCCAGACGATCCAGAAGAGACTCGCCAAGGTCTGAACCCCCACACCCACACTTTCAAGTACAATACTGTACAATACCAGCTTGTGCATAACAATAAACACAGGGGAAGAGTACTGCAAAATTCAAGATTACTTGAGAGTACTTTTGCCTGTACACTATTTTTACTTTGTGGTATTAGTACATTTACCTGTAAAAGTATTTTTACTGTGAGGTATTAGTACTTTTACCTGTATCAGAGTGGTTTTACTGTGTTGTATTGGTACATTTACCTGTAACAGAGTGGTTTTACTGTGGGTCGTAGTACTTTTACCTGTAAACTCTCTCTGTGGGATTAGTGGTCATGCCTTTTCATGCCAGTGGGTCAGGTGACTGAGTGGGCGGGGCTTCAGACACTAAGCTCATCAGATCAGATCACTCTCTCTGAGGCGCTGCAGCAGCAACATTACGAGTCCTTCACACCTGAAGAGTCGTCTCTCCTCTGTGTCCTCAGATAGTTGGCATGCTGATGGAGCTGGATGACATGAAGGTCCAGTACGAAAGGCTGGTCTCGGATCTGCTCCGCTGGATCAAAGCCAAGGTAACCCCGACAACGCTGTTGACACTCAGACACGAGTGCGGCGATGCTGAGCTTTGTTTGTTGTTGTTGTGTGACTGAAGGTGCTGCAGCTGAATGACAGACGATTCCCAAACTCTGTGAGGGAGATGCAGAAGCTGATGATGGCGTTCAAGACCTACCGGACCGTGGAGAAACCCCCCAAATATCAGGTGAGACCACTTCAGAAGAGGGTCACCCTTCGCCTCCGGAAGCACCCTTCGATTTTCAATTATTTTCAATTTAAAAAAATTGGAATTAAAAAAGTATATAAAAATAAATAAAATAAAGACCAGAGAGTCATGACTGCGGCCGCATCAGAACCAAAGTTGCAGCACATTTTAAAATAAAATTAATTAATTGGCTTAAAACATGACCGTTAACCATAAAAATGCTGAATATCGGCCGGACTATTTGCTCCATGATGCTTACTCAGCTTGCTGTTTGCAAATTCATTTATCAGGTAACGTTACGAAGCTACAGGAGGAGTAGAACGGACAGGAAATAGTAATTTAACTGCTACAATGGTGGTAGCTGTTAGTTGTTATGGCAACAAAGACGCTCTGGGCTACAGAGGATTTCCTCTATTAGTGGAGTTAAAATCTGTTCATGGAGCCGTTGAGGATGCATCTGATTTTCTCCATCTCTGACCTTTATTGCCTCTTCTTTTTTTTTTAGGAGCGTGGGGCGATCGAAGCTCATCTGTTCAGTCTGAAGACTCAGCTGGCGGCCAACAACCAATGGGCTTATAATCCTCCAGAAGGTAACACACACACACACACTACGTTTACATGCTGCTTCTAGCCTTTCTGTCTGCAACGTGCTGTTCCCGTGCGTGAAGGTAAAACCCTGAGTGACATCGAGAGGAGTTGGTCTCTGCTGGAGCGGGCCGAACATGAGCGAGAAGGAGCCCTGCAGGAGTCGCTGCTACGCCTGGAAAACCTGGAGCAACTCGCCCAGAAGTTTGAGAGGAAGGTAACGACATCGACCCCTAGTATTTATCTGTGATTTAATATCAATAAGCAGATGAAAAGGATGCTGAAATAACTCCATCATGATGGTGATCAGTAAAAAGTGTTGAGTCATGCTTTGTTAGGTCTGTCTGCAAGACCACAAGCTGACTACTTTTTAAACGCTAGTTTTCTGAATGGAGTCTGGTTTATGGGTGCTAGGCTACGGTAATGTTGTAGCTGCTCCACTAACACTCCAAATAAGGTCATCTAGACATAAATACAGCAGAGACCTTGTTGTTTGGACCACAGACAGTCTCTGGTTCCTCCACATAGTCTGGTCTGGTCTCTGGACTAATGTGAGCTACTATCGTAGACTTCTGGGAGACCATAGACCACTACGATATGTTTTGTGTTACACAAGTTTTTTTGACGGCAAGCAAACTACTTTTAAAATGCTTGTTTCTGAATGGAGTCTGGTTTGATGGCTGCTAGGCTACGCTAATATCGTAGCTGCTCCATCAGCACTCCAAATAAGGTCAAGGATAGCCGGATCTGTGCATGTCCGTGTTGCTTTGTGGTCTCAGGCGGCGCTGAGGGAGGGCTACCTGGAGGACACGCTGCGTCTGATCCGGAGGCAGGACATCGCCGGTCTCTCTACCCTGGAGGAGGCGCAGGCAGCCAACCGCCGCCTGGAGGCGCTGGCCACCGACGCTCTGGCCAGAGGGCCTCGCTTCGCCGCCCTGACAGACATGGCCGAGAGCATCGAGCGAGGAGACTACCACAGCAAGGAGCAGATAACACGGAGGTGAGCTGTGTGTGTGTGTGTGTGTGTTATATATATATATATATATATATATATATATATATATATATATATATATATATTTTATATATAAATACATTATTTTATCATTTATGTGTTATTTCTTTGAGAGAGTACAACATTAGCCATCGATGGAAGGACCTTGTGCAGCAGCTCCAGGAGCAGAGGGTGCTGCTGGGAAATGTAGTTGAAAACCTCAGTGTCCTCCGAGACATTGAGCTCGTCTCCCAGGAACTTAAGGAGCTACAGGTGAGAAATAAAAGTCTCAGTCTTTTTGTCACTAAGAAAACAAACAAAAACAGTGTCTCTATAGGGATGGTAATATTTTATTAAATTGTTAGTTATAAATATACATAACATTAATATAGTGCTGCATTAAACCCTCATCCCTCCATCTCCTCCTCTCTGTCCCTCCATCTCCTCCTCCTCCTCGTCCTCTCTGTCCCTCCAACTCCTCCTCGTCTTTGTCCTCCATCTCGTCCTCCTCTCTGTCCCTCCATCTCCTCCTCTCTGTCCCTCCTTCACCTTCTCCTTTCCTCCTCCCAGTCCCAGGCCAGCTCCTCTGAACTGGGGAAGCAGCTGGCGGAGGTGGAGTCTCTCCTTCAGAAGCAGGATCTCCTGGAGGCTCAGATCTCAGCTCTTGGTGAAACCATGACGGCCATCAGCAGCAGGGCGCTGAAGGTACCTGATTGGGTTTTTATCACCATGGCGACGGGGGAGATTTTTAAAGGAGGTCCTTGTGACGTGTCTTCTAACCTGTCTCCTCCCCTCAGGTGAAAGTGAGAGACGGCCAGCGGATTCAGAGCAGAGTGAGAGCTCTAGACAGTCAGTACAGATCTCTGGTGTCGCTGAGCAGCAACAGGTTTCTGCTGTTTTCACTTTTCTACTCGTTCTGACTCAGAGACGGTTTACTAGACAACCAGTATGAAGATGCATCACTCCTTTACACCTCCTTCTCCTCTTGCTTCCTCTTCTCCTCTCGTCTCCTCTTCTCTTGCTTCCTCCTTTCCTCTTGTTTCCTCCTCTCCTCTCTCTCCTTGTTTCCTCCTCTCCTCTTCTGTTTCTTCTCCTCTTGCTTCCTCCTCCCCCTACCCCCACCAGGAGGCGACAGCTGGAGGCTCAGCTGAGGCTGTTTGAGTTCTTCTTTGACTGTGAGGAGGTGGAGGCCTGGCTGTATGAACGCTGGTTGAAGCTGCAGACGGCCGGACTGGGACGAGACCTGAACCACATCCACCTGGCCCAGCACAAACACAAGGTGGACCCCACAAGTCCTCACACCCGACAAACACAAGGGGGACCCCACAAGTCCTCACACCTGACACAAACACAAGGGGGACCCCACATGTCCTCACACCCGACACAAACACAAGGGGGACCCCACAAGTCCTCACACCCAGCACAAACACAAGGGGGACCCCACAAGTCCTCACACCCGACACAAACCAATTTCGATTTCAATACAAATTTGAGTGGAAAAAAACATTTATTTTAACAAACTAAAAGTCTTAATGTTGACGTGTTTGTAAATCAATCTGATTCCATCTCGTCAGGCATTTGAGGCGGAGCTCCAGGCCCAGGAGTCTCTGTACCAGGGGGTTCTGGGTCGAGGTCAGGACCTGCTGTCCAAACAGAGTCCACTCAACCAGCGAGCCGTCCAGAAGTGGATCCGAACTCTGAAGAAGCAGCGGAGCCACCTGACCGCCGAGGCCACGGGGCGCCGCGACAGGCTGCAGGCCGCCGCCGCCATCAAGCAGGTAGACGAGGAAACACCATCCGCTCGAGAAATACACTCAAGTCTGCTTCTGCTGATCAATACTTATTTATCTGCTGGGCCCAGATCTAAGGAGTCTTGGGTTTTTGATCCTCCTCTTGTGTCCACGAAAACCACGTTCACACCCGTGTTCACACTGCTTTTTTTCTCCGCTCAGTACTTTGCAGATGTGGCGGAGGCCGACTCCTGGCTTGGCGACAGGAAGCCGCTGTTGATCAGCGAGGATCATGGGAAGGATGAGTCGAGCACGGCGGCGCTGCTGCAGCGCCACCTGCGGCTGGAGAGGGAGATGGCGGCATACGCCTCGGAGATGAAGAGGCTGAGGGAGCAGGCGAGGAGCGCTGCCCAGCTCACAGCGCTGACTGTAAGTACAGACCAGGATCGCCTTAGTTTGGGGGGGGGGGGGGGCGGGGCAAGGGGATCCGCTAGGGGTGTAGCGGTCCAGGTTCAGGAGGTTCGGTTCGGTACCGTGGGAAGATAAAACGTTTCTGACACTGACACTCTTCCTGTGAAGGCGGAGCCTCCGCAGAGTAAGATCATCCAGTACAGCGACTCCTCCGGAGACGAGGAGGGTCCAGGCGTGGTGACATCATCGCCCTCACCCAGCAGTGTGGGGGGGAGGGGTTCCGGGGGCTTCCCCGCTCCGGCTGAGGACAACAAGGCCAAGGTCCGCTTCAGATACAGCAGAGGTACCGGCAGAAACCCGTGGATGTGACTCTCATCGTTCAAAGACGGAGTGCTTTTACTGGGTGAACTGTTTCTTTTAAAAGTGACATGTTACTGATTCCAGGTCAGTTTCCGTGGGATCGTAACGAGATCGTAACCGTCGTGGGCTCCGAGGAGGATGGGGACCAGGTTCTGGCCCGAGACAGCCGCGGAAACCAGCAGCTCGTCCCCAAAACCTACCTGAGCCCGCTGCCTGCAAGTGTACAATCAATAATCCGTAACGTGTAAATGATTGGTGTTTAACAGGGATGTCACCAGAAACCACAGATTAGTATCCATTAAAATAACTTCAAAACCGGTTACATGCAGCTGTTTGTGAGAGCGAGAGACAGACAGAGCGAGAGAAAGACAGACAGATGTGACGTCCCTGATCTTTAAGACCCGCCTCTCCTTTCAAATCACTAACAAGTCTGATCCTTGTCCTTGTTCCCTCTGCTCAGGCTCCTCCTACCAGCCCGCCCGCCTCCACCAATGGCGTGCCGGCGAGCCCGAACAGAAAGTTGAGTCGTCCGAGACGCAGCCGCTCGATGCGTCGCAGCACGGCTGAGATCCAGACCACGTGGCTGCCAGACATGCAGTACCAGAGGGACACTGTGGAGGGCACACAGGCCGGCCTGGACCGGGACTATGACTCCCTCTACGACCTGGTCACGGTGAGGGGGGCAGGCTGGGAAATGTAGTTTGGTTTAAAAAATAAATAAATAATTATAATAAAAATATAAATAAACAATTATATATACCTACTTTTAATAAACAAATAAAAAATAAAATAGGGTGAAAACAAACAGACTGACCTTTTATTTTCAGGCCATTTTCAAAGTAAAGCTTGTTTTGTTTGCAGTCGAAGACGCTGCGTCTGCAGGAGACGCTGCGTCTGCATCGCTACTACAACGGCTGCCGGGAGTTCGAGTCCTGGATGGACGACAAGGAGAACCTCCTGAACACCTTCAGCTCCGACGCCGGCGACCTTGGAATTGTTCAGGCCAAATACGAGGTAAACACGCTTCGAAAGACAGCCACTGTTTATTAAAAAGAAATTATATTGCGGTATTTTTGTGGTGCTTACAGTCACCAGTGGTCTCAGTTACAGTCTTACAGTTGACCTCCTGTTCCAGAACTTCCTGACTGAGTTGGCGAGTGGGCGTGGCCAGTTGGATGGCATCATCGGAATGGCGGAGGAGCTGGTGAAGAGCCGTCACAGCAAGCAGAGGGAGATCCAGGCCAGACAGAGGAGCGTCGCCAACAGGTAGACGAGCATGAACCTGATGGTCTCTGATGTGGGCTGAGGTGGTCTGGACTTGACGGCGGTCTCCTGGTCTCTGCAGGTGGGACCGGCTCCAGCGGCGGAAGGACGAGAGAGGCCACGAGCTGCTGAGCACGGCGGACGTGCAGTCGTTCCTGCAGAGCTGCGAGGAGGCCAAAGGTCAGCTGCAGGGTCAGCTGTCCCGCCTGGATGCCGTGGACCTGGGCTGCAGCTCCTTCACCCTGCAGGCCGAGGACCAGAACCAGGCTCAGACCCTCCGAGACATCCAGACCCTGGAGGCCAAGATCGCCTACCTGAAGAGCGTCGCCAAGATGTACGAGTCCGATTCCCGGCTGGAGAAACGAAATGCAAAGAGTTCATTAGATTAATGATTAATCACCTTCATTCACACTTTTTCATTTTTATTTGGGCTGTTAATTATTGATTGATTGATTTTTGAACATCAGCTCCTGTAATACACTATAATGAATGATGACATTCATATCCATAAGGACATAAACAGTAAAAGAATATAACAAATATATTTGTTTTTCCTCAAATGTCCAAAAATGTGGCATTCTAAGACTGGAATTGATTAAAGTGGAAAATAGTATTGATATATAATAATTAAAAATTCTGATGGCAGAGAATCTTGCAGAGTCCTCTGATGTGTTTCCTGTTTTGCAGGAAGCAGGACTGCAGTCCAGCAGAGAGTGCCGCCATCGTGGAGGAGGTCCAGGGTCTCGAAGCTCTGCTGGATCAGGTTTGACTTTGACTCTTCATCACTGCCGGTTTGACTCTTCATCACGACATCACTGTCGTTTGATGACGAGCAATCTATCGTATAAAAGGCTCTTTTTTTAAATGGAGTCTGGTGCAGTGCTACGTGTCTCTGTGACATCACTTCCCGTAAACTGAAGCCGTTTAACGACACCCAGCCCTAGTCCCAGGTCACAAGTCACAGGTCACATCGGCTCTCGTTCACACTGTTCTTCTTGTTCTGCCGGACTAGTTGAAGCGTCAGGCTGTGGACAGACAGCGCCTCCTGGAGGAGGCCCACAGGCTGCAGGGCTTCCAGCAGCAGGCCAAGGAGCTGCAGCGCTGGGCCCACTCGGTCCAGGAGCGCCTCCTGCAGGAGGAGACGGCCGCCGACGTGGCCTCGGCCGTGGCCCTGCTGGAGCAACACCAGGAGCTGCAGCAAGAGATGGAGGAGCAGAGGAGCAGGTGAGCGTGGATGGAGGAGAATAATGGGATTCATTAACTCGTGAGATGTAAATTTACTCCTGGGGGTTTCTCAGGTGGAGGGAGATGGAGGAGTTGGGGAAATCTCTCCAGCGGGGTTCGTCCAATGGGAAGAAGGGAGGTGTCGACATCCAACAAACCCTTGACAAGCTCGAAGCTGATTGGTCCAGGCTGGACAAGCTGTGGACCAGCAGGAAGCAGTGCTTGGAGCAGGGGGCGGAGCTTCAGAGGCTGAACCAGGAGGGAGACCGGATTGAGGCCACGCTGTCTGGACACGAAGCCCGCCTCGGGGTCCGGGACGTCGGGGTGAGGACGCTTCGACAGGGAACCAAGACACGGAGAGCAGGACGGACGTCCAAACTATATATCGATGACATGTGTGTTTGTCCATGCAGGACTCGGTGGACGGGGTCTGCAGCCTGCTAGGCCGGCAGGAGGAGCTGGAGGGACTCCTCAGAGCTCTGGACCAGCGGGTGGACCATTTCACTGAACGCAGCCAGGAGCTCATCGACCAGCGACACTACGCCGCCGCACAGTGAGAGACACGAAATGTTCAGACTTTAGGATTTTAGATCAGAGGTCAACGTTCACTAAGGAGACCCGAGGCTGATAGAGACCCGGTGGAGAGACCCCCAAGGCTGATAGAGACCTGGTGGGGGGGCCCCCAAGGCTGATAGAGACCTGGTGGAGGGACCCCCTATCACTTATCATATAAAACTGTGTTCCTTATTAAAGCGGCTAATAATATAAACAAACAAATAATGATGTATGTACACAATGCTAAGCCATTAAAATAATAATTGTTGGCAGATTCATATTTTAATTATATTTTGGCATTTCTACATCACAATTTATCAACATAATATTAAACAAACAGGAAGATTTATATTTGCTTAATATAAGTTGTATTCGTTTTCAGGTGTATTTTTGACATATTTGTGATCAAATAATTCCGGGGACCCCCTGCAGTAACTCTGCGGACCCCCTGTTGAATATCTGTTATATCAGTTTTTATGTTTCAGCATCACGGAGAGGAGCGGGAGCATCCAGAAGGCCAACAGGAACTTGAAAGAGAGCAGCAGGAAGAGGAGGAGTTTGCTTATGGCATCAAAGAAACATCAGGTATTATTATGACAGCTGAAAACTCTTCTAGGGATCAAAAAGCTTCAGGACACAATCATTCCTATACAAGTGTGTGTGGATAATAATAAAATGGAATAAAATGCACAGCATTCATGGTTGGTACGGGTGTTTGGAAAGTGCTTGGATTTAGAATAAAGTGCTTGAAATGTGTGTTCTATGTGGTGACATATATGATAGAAAAGAAGATCTCCATATTTAAAACAGCATTTTCTGACATTTCTACATGAAAAATGAAAAGGACAATAACATATAATGTGATGAACAAGTGCAATAATAAGTAGAGTGAATACTGAGTATTGTATTGGAAACAAATATGTAATTCTACCACAGCTGGAAGGTCCTGGAAAAGCATGAAAATGCACCTTGAAATGCTTGAAAAGTGCTTGAATTTGACTTGGAAAAGGTGTAGGAACCTTAAAACGATGTGCCATCTTCACATTTTTTTTCATTCAAAGTTTATTGAAATCTAAATTGGAGTACATAATAAAACATACATTGTATTATTTTCTTTAAAAAAAAACCAAATCAATAAAAAATTATAATAAAAACAAATATAATAATAATAATTAGACAGTATTTACCTCCATCTTCACATTTGAATGTTGGTGGTTAAACCTGCAGGAGTTCCAGAGAGACGCAGACGAGCTGCTGCAGTGGATGGAGGAGAAGTTCAAGGTGGCGGAGGATGAGTCGTACCGTGACCCCACCAACATCCTCCCCAAGCTGAAGAGGCACGAGGCGGCGGAGAGGGAGATGCAGGCCCACCAGGTCTGGCTGGACCGACTGGTTCAGGTAAAGTGCTGCTCGCTGGTCCCCGGGGGGGGGGGGGGGGGATTCGTCCCAACCAATAAACCAACCTGTGTGTTCATGTGCAGCTGGGGAGGGAGATGCTGGCCGAAGAGCACCACAGCAGTCAGAGCATCAGCAGGAAGTCCACTCAGGTCAGCAGCCGCTGGAGGAGGCTTCAGGACAAGATGGCCGACCGCGGGGACAAGCTGAGACAGGCGGGGCAGCAGGAGCAGCTGATGGAGCTGCTGCAGGTAAGAACCGGTGAGAAACCGGGCCGGGCTACCGGAGGCTAAAAGAGACGTTAACGCTAATCCTTCGTTTCCTCAGGACGCCGAGCTCAAGATCGAGGCCATTCAGTGGATGCTGAACAACGCGGCCAAAGGTCACGACCTCCGCTCCAGCCGGCAGCTTCTGAAGGTGAGGTCGCCGTCGATATGCCTGGTCAGCATGATGATGAGTGACGGGCGACCATCGGTGGCTTCTTACCACGCAGAGAGTCAACCGCTGCCACGCCTCACCGCTTCATTTCTGTTCTTTAAAAAAAACTTTATAAACCCACAAATTTGCAACGAGAAATTAATAAATATGAGGTTATTAAACCAACTAGCAATGTCAGTAAACATTGTTTGTGCCCTGAAGGAGCACTGGCAGCTGGAGCAGGAGGCCAAGGAGCTGGCGGAGAAGATCAACGCCATCGTCGGCAGGGCCAAACACCTCGCCTCCACACATTTCGACTCCCAGGGGATCCTCCGGGAAACCGACGCCTACCTCTCTCTGTGAGTCCCGCCCTTTTTTTGTTGTTGTCGTCTTCTTCTAGCACCACCAACAGGTTGAACGCATGTAAGTGAGATATTTACAAACCGTCTCAGAGAGTTTATTTTTACTGCAGCTTGTATTCTTTCATCTGTGTTTTACCATCAACGCAGCCATGGACGCGTTCGGCTGAAGGTTTATTTATTTATTTAGTTGATATCGACGATGCTCATTGATTGCTGTAAATAAACCAGAGTTAGCTGCAAATGCTAATTTCCATTTGTTGTCCTTAGCCAGATCTTAAAAGGCACCCTAAAATGAATAAAACTGAAAAAAATAAACAAGTAGCATAGTATAATATATAAGGTCACCAGTTAACATGTGAAGGTTTGAATACAATGTTCAAAGACGATGATGATGCACATTATTGATGACGTCATCAGGAAAAGGAAGCTCCCCAAAGGATGATCCCTCATAGTTTAAAAAAACCCCACCAACTCCTCCTCCTTCTTCTTCTTCTTCTAAAGAAAAAGAGAATGATGTATTATTTGTGCTGTATAACGTGCTCCAATTTCGATTTCAATAACAATTCTAATAAAAAAAAAACAACAGCTTTTTTTCTGGTGTTTTAAGTTGCACACAATGAATCTTTGATCTTTGGTGCTGCAGGTTCAAGTCTCTCCAGAAGCCTCTGGACCGGCGTCGAGCTCAGCTGGAGGAGTCAGTGCTGCTGTTCGGGTTTTATCACGATGTGGACCTGGAGCTCAGCTGGATCTCTGAACACGTTCCTGCCGCCGGAGCTGCAGGACACGACAAGTCTCTGTCCGGAGCCATCAGCCTCGTGCAGAAACACAAGGTAGGACTCACACTTTCATCTCATTGGTTGATCTAAAACGGCTCAGAGCGACGACAGCTAAATCAGGATGTGTTCACGTAGGAGCTGCAGGCGGAAGTGAACGCCCACCAAAAACACCTGAGCCATGTTCTGGAAAAGGGGCGGGGCCTGGCTAAATCCAGCAAATCAGACGGAGAGGAAGTGCTCGAAAGGTGCAGTTTTTTTGTGTGTTTTTTTTAGCTTTGGGTGTCATTATGATATTTTTCTTTGCATTTCATGTCAGAATGTCTTTTTCTGTTTTAATGTTTTTCTTTGCAGGTGCAGACATCTGACTGCTGAGTGGGAGGAGCTAGAGGAGGCCTGCAACAAGAGAGCAGCTCACCTGAGCAAGGCCATCACCAGAGAACAGGTGAGAGGCACCGAGAGGTGGATTGTTCCCATCAAACAGCTGAAGCACCTCGTGTTGAACCTCTGAACCGTCTCCAGCTGCTGTTGGACTGCTCCGAGCTGGAGTCCAGGCTCACCGAGACCCTCACCCTGGTGAACACCGACGACTACGGCAAAGACCAGCTGGCCACACAGAGTCTTCTCACCAAACACCAGGTACCTCACACACCTGTTCGTTGTTCAGGAGGTTTTAATCAACAACGTATAGAACAAAGATCTAGTCGTGGGTAAACTTGCATATTAAACCTTTTTTAACAAAACTTTGGTGGACCTCAGGTCCTTCCATGTGGGACTCCTAATCGTGAAAGTGAACTCTGATTTTTCTAAAACGGGTCCATATTTTCCACATCCTTTTTTCTCAAAAATAAAGCAGCACATGAATCTGATCCCCTCGCTGTAGGTGTTGGAGGGCCAGCTGGAGGTGCTGGAGATGGAGCTGGAGGAGTTGGGGGATCAGGTGGAGCAGGCGGTTCAGAACTGGAGCCTGGGGGAGCTCAGCAGGCCCTACAGTCGCCTCAGCAGCCTGCACCAGCAGCTGCAACACCAGGCTTCTCTCAGGTCAATACTGACTCACTACTACACTACAACAACTCACTACAATACTACAACTACTCACTACTACAATACCACTACTCATTACTACACAACAGCAACTCACTACTACACAACAACTACTTCATTGTGCTTATTGCCATTCCAGTGATTTCTGTTAACTGTGACATGTTCTGGAAATAAATGGTGGTGTGAAGTAAAATGAATGGGTTAACAACTGAGCACCGACATGCACCTGACCCTTTTAATCCTCACGTCTCCTTCCAGGGCTCAGAGGTTAAAGGAAGTCCTCCACCTCCATGAGTTCAGGAGGGAGTCATCGGAGCTGGAGGACTGGATGATCCAGCAGAGACAGACAGCAGAGTCTCAGGACCTGGGCACGGATTACCAGCATGTTCAGGTGACCTCCCGTCAACCAGACCTGACCTTATTGCAGATGCATGTCTGCAGATTCTCATTTGAAGCAGCGTCTCTGTTACAGTTTATTAAGTAGGTTTAGTTTTGACCTCTGTGATTTTGACGGACATTTCAGGTGCTCGCCGGGAAGTTTGAAGGATTCCTGAAGCAGCTGGAGGTCGGTGAGGAGAGACTGCAGAGCTGCAGAGAGCACGCTGCCCGACTGATCGGCAGTAAACATCCACAGAGCTCTGCAGTCAGAGAGACGCGGCAGCAGCTCAGGTAGACGCACACAGGTGTTTATGAACATGAGGATCATGGGAGTTCCCCTATAAATCACTCATTTGTGTTTGATCGTCGTTTGCAGTGCATGCTGGGATGATTTGAAGGCGGTGGCGAGGGAGCGTCAGGATCGACTGCGGCAAGCCGAGGAGTGTCACCGCTTTTACCGAGACCTGACCGACGCTCTGACACTCATACGGGTAATATTACTTATTATCATTTAGTGTTATTTTTGTTCTGGAAGCCTGTCTCCTGGCTGCAGTACCACTCTCCACTTGAACTGGTACTGATGGACCAGTGGGGCGCTGTTTGACAGAAAAAAAAAGGCTTAGCCACCAAATTTTTGCAAGCATGTACATTTTTCATAAATAAGAAAAATAATTTTAAGTCATCTATTATTCTATTTCTCTTCTTGATGTTTTCAATTTTTTTGCCGTGGCATCTTTTCATTGTCGGTATCGAGATATTTCGGCAGGGTGTTGCGTCCAATTCACAATTTTCAGTATCTGTACATCAGTACATCACATGTTGAAGTCCAACCCTCCGATTGTGTCGTTAGGAGCGACAGAAGAGCATCCCCGATGACGTGGCGAAGGACTTGAGAGGAGTGACATCACAGCTGAGGAAACATGAAGCTCTGCTGCATGAGCTGGCCGCCACGGAGCAGCAGGTAGGTTGAACTTTACATGTTTTACTCTTATTTAGTGTTGTAGACTGATGTCAAAATAAAACAATCAGTGGGCTTTTATTTTGAAAAGTATCTGTCAGAAGGCTTGAAACCCTCAGTCGTCATTGTTGTTGTTGGTGATGTGCGTAGTTGCAGGAGCAGCTGGATGCCGTCGACTCCATTCTGGACCTCTGCACGCCCGAGTTGAAGCTCCGCCTACAGGAAATGCAGCAGGAAGTGGTGGAGAGGTGGGAGGAGCTTCGGCTCCACGCAGAGCAGAGGGAGGCGGAGCTAAAACGGTCGTGCCAGAGATATCAGTTCCTTAACACGGTGAGGACGGTGAATTATAAAAAACAGTGGGTTCGTTTGGGGTGACAGGAGGCGGAGACTAAAAGCTGCGAGTACAATTAACAGGAAGTCCCAGAAGTAGTGACATCCTGTTAGATGTGATCTGTAGGCTACCTGTAGTTTTATCAACCACCTTCTGATTGATTTATATTTGTTTGTAAATATGAGTGAGACTCGAGGCTTACAAATCTATATGTGCTGTCCAGGCACAGGACTATTTACTGTGGTGCAACCAGCTGATTGGTGCGATGGCGGCGGAGGAGAGCATCAGCGACGTGGCGACCGCCGACCTCCAGCTGGCGCAGCACCAGCAGCTGTGGGCTGAGATGGAGGCCAGACAGGAGACGTACCAGCAGGCACTGGACATGGGGGAGGAGCTGCAGAGGCAGGACGGGATCAGCAGGAAGGAGGTGAGACCTCCTACCAGACTCCGTTAAAAAAAACAGTAATTTAACTGATAGTATCGTCATTCAAAGTGGACAGAAAACGAGGTAAAACTCATCAAAATTAGTTAGTTAGTTTCATCTTCCCACTTTTAACACTCTGGTTTGGTCTAAATAAACTCTTAATCAGGGTTGGTACGGGTGCTGGAAATCCTTGAAAACACTATTTACTTTTATGTGGTGTTTTCAAGGTTTAAAAAGTGCTTGGATTTAGAATAAAGTGCTTGAAATGTGTGTTCTATGTGATGACATATATGATATAACGGAGAAAAGAAGATCTCCATATTTGAGGGACTGAAAACAGCATTTTGTGCTTTCTGCATGAAAAATGACTTTTGATGATGAACAGATGATGAAAATAGTTGGTGATTATATTTCTGTGGATCTGTTAGTGGAATTAGTTTTCCTTTCATTTGTGGTCCTTCTGTAATAAGCTGTCTCCAAACATCATGTTGGTTGTTTATAGGACAATAACATCGCATTTGATGTGATGAACAAGTGACATAATTAGTAGACTGAATCCTGACGATTGGATTGATACAAATATGGAGTTTACTTCAGCTGGAAGGTGCTGGAAAAGCATGGAAATGCACCTTGAAATGCTTAAAAAGTGCTTGAATTTGACTTTGGGAAAGGTGGAGGAACCCTGCACCAACTTCGATGTGAAAATTCAGCAACTGGTTTGCAGATTTGGGACAGGAAATGCATCATGACCATAGGATAGGATTGAAGTGTTCCCTTTAACATCCTGTGAATGACTCGGTCGTCCGTAGAGCTTAAAGGATCCTGGACATTAGGAGGGATTTAGATGACATGGCGTTCCAGAAAACGGAGGAAACAGCCGGCGTGTTTTGGTTGCGTCCTAGTGTTGGAGGTGTTGAACCGGTGGTCTCTTCCAGGTGTCGGAGAAGTTGGAGGCCCTGCAGGAGGAGCGAGACAAGCTGGAGGAGCAGTGGAACCAGAAACAGGGCTGGTTGGAGAGCGTTCACCTGGAGCAGGTCTTCTACAGAGACGTGGACAGCGTGGACAAAACCTCCAGCTCCCAGGAGGTAGACTCATCCCGATCCTCCTCGTCCTCCTCCACTGGGAAGTGAAAGGTCCCGTCTGATTGCTGGTTCAAACCTCTCCACAGGTCCTGTTGCAGAACAGCACTCTGGGAAACACGGTCGATGAGACGGAGAGTTTGATCAAACGCCACGAAGCCTTTGAGAAGCTGCTGAGCTCGCAGGAGGACAAGGTCTGCTCTTCTTCTGTGGTTTCTCTCCCTGTCCTCCAAATAACCCTTTTCATTATTTGATCTCAGAAGGTGACATTGTCTATAAATGTCTATAAATGTGTTGCTGTTTTCACACCTGTACCAGAGTCTGCTTGGAGGTACTTACAGGACTAAACAGGATTCAAGCTCCCATGTGAAATATGTGTAAACTTATGTGACCCTCTAGAAGGCCCTGTTAGGGCTCCAGAATTCACCCCGGGCTAGTACTCGTCTGACTCCTCCCTCCCTTCCTCCAGCTCTCCTCGGTGAAGGAGCTCGCCGAGAGGCTGAAGGAGCAGCTGAGCAGAGAGAAGAGCGGACGCGTCCAAACCAAACTCAGGGCCCTCCTCCAGCGACGGGATAGGC
This sequence comes from Eutrigla gurnardus, assembly GCF_963514095.1. NCBI lineage: Eukaryota > Metazoa > Chordata > Actinopteri > Perciformes > Triglidae > Eutrigla > Eutrigla gurnardus. The sequence goes on from NC_139921.1 coordinate 25,600,334, forward strand.
TCAGGGGGCTGTCTGTCAAACGCCGGGAGGAGCTGGAGCTCTCCAGGATGTTGTGTGTCTTCAACCGAGATGTTGCCGAGGTAACATACTGACCCCTGTTTTTTTTATTACATCCATTCATGACCGTTAGTGTTTACTTGCTGTTGATTGCAGGGAATTTTCAAATGTACAATTTAAGAGAACAACATTACTCCACTCCTCTTTTGTTTTTTGTTTTTCCTCCTTTAGACATCCACAAATAATCAAAAATGTATAAGATAGTGTTAAAATAATAATAATAATAGTCAAAATAAAAAGGGAATAATAATGATGATAAATTAACAAAAATATTACAAAACAATAATAATAATAAAAATATTAATTAAATAGAATAAATAAAAATACATAATAATAAAAATATATTTATTTTTAATGAGCGAAATGCGATTGTGGTCCGTTGTTCTACGATGTGTTCTGTTCTGCGTCTGTCCGTCCATCAGGCCGAGGAGTGGGTGTCTGAGCGGATGCAGAAGATGGCGGAGGACAGTAAAGCCGACCTCAGCAACCTGCAGGCCAAGATGAAGCTCCTCCAGAAGCATCAGGTGTTTGAGGCGGAGATCCTGGCCCACAGAGAAATCATCAGCTCGGTGCTGCTGGTGAGACGAGACCTTCTCTTAGAAAGCCTCCGTTCCCTCCAAACCAAATGCAAACACAGCGCCTCCTCCTTGTTGTGTGCCTGCAGGCCGGCGAGGAGCTGGTCTCCCGTCCACACCCGAGGTCTAAGGAGCTGAGGAGCAGCGCGGCGGCCCTGCAGCGCCACTGGGAGGAGCTGAAGAAGGCCCTGGCCACGCGAGGGAAAGCTCTGGAAGACAACAGAGATTTCCTGGAGTTCCTGCAGAAAGTCCAAGAGGTGGAGGTCTGGATCCGACACAAGGTGGGAGACCGAAGGAGGAGCGGGGAGTCGCTGGTTCACGGTGTGTGTGTTTACATTATAGTTACAGTGTGTGATGTCTTGTGTTGCAGGAGGTGATGATTAATGTCGGAGATGTCGGGAAGGATTATGAACACGGAGTTCAGCTGCTAAAGAAACTGGGCGAGTTCAGAGGAACTGCAGACGGGGTGAGAGTGTGTTTATTATTATTATTTATGATTTATGTGACATTTATTACAATTAAGAAAAACAATAACATCCTACTTCTGCAACTTTATGGGTATTTAACACTAGTTTGAATCGTTTATTTTGTAGTTTCAACAGCACTTTCCTGCAAATGTTTCACAATAAAAGCCTTAGGACCACTAGAGGTGTATTTTTAACAACAATTCAACCGTCACATGATCAAGTATATTTATCAATCAGACGGGAGAAGAATGTAAGGCCTGTATCGAATACAAGAATATATCCATTCTGGGTTTATTTCTTTATCACTTTTTGTTTGTTTGTTTGTTTGTTGTTATACAGTGGACTTGTATATAGACATTTGATTTCTTTATTATAATTATTTATATTATTCAAGCTTTTAATTCTATTTCTGTTCAGTATGTTGTGAGAGAGCTGGGATCGGCTCCAGCCCCCCCCCCCGTGACCCTTAATACAGGATAAGCGGTAGAAAATGGATGGATGGATGTTGTGAGAGATGGAAAAAGAGTCAAATTCCTTGTATTTGTAGGCATACGTGGCCTAATAAAGCTGATGCAAATACAAAATACAAGTGTATGTGCAGTCATTTATGGAGGAGTAACAATAAACCACCCACTATTTCAAATAAAATGTACTGTGCAGGACGTTACCGTGGACGACGCTCACATCACGGCCATCGACCGGCTGGCGGCCCGGCTGGAGTCGAGGCAGAGCGCTGACGAGCTGGTGACAGTCCGACAGAGGAGACGGCAGCTCAACGACAGGTAACCATCACACAGGTGAACCTCACCTGGGGGGGAGGGGTCAACCTCTCGGCATTCACACCAGTCTCTTCCAGTTGGAGCAAGTTTCACGGGGATCTGAACAATTACAAGAGAAAGCTGGAGGGGGCGCTGGTGGTCCATGCCCTCATCAGGGAGCTGGAAGAGGTCCGAGACAGAGCCAACGAGAAGGTCAGTCAGGCGATGCCGCCTTTCTTTTTTTTTTAAACTGCACATCAGATCACCGTCGACTGAAAAAGGTCCTCTGCAGATGCTGCTGCTGCAGGGTCAGGACTGTGGTTTTGATGTGGACAGTGTGGAGAACCTGATCAGACGCCACAAGGAAACTGAGCGAGAAGCCGGGGTCATCCAAGAGAGGTCACGGGTGAGTTGGAGGTCTTTTAACTGGCAGAGATTTATAGACCTGCAGCAGTAATTTAAAGGTTCTGAACCAAAAATGTGTTTGTTTTTGGGAGACGGGGCCGTGATCTGATGAAAACACATATTGTGTTCGTGGAACATAGAAATGAGGATGTATGTACAATAAATATTCTGGTTATCTGCATAATTATGTAGTAAATGTAGTAAATAATGTTAAATGTAAATCAGTTTTTATGATGGGAACATGTGTTTAAAATTCAATTAAAGAGGCCCAAGTATTGAGCCTTGTGGAATTCCAAGCGTACATGTCCTCTCAGACTTGAGTCCTCTATTGAATCGCAGTTGGGCCAGAGAATTTGGCTGAATCAAACTTTTAACTTTTTAAAGATTTGTCCCCCCTCTCTTTGTCCGACTCAAGACCCTGGAGAAGGAGGTCTCGGACCACCTGAAGGCTCGATCAGTGATGAGTGACAACCTGAAGAACAAACAGAAGGAGGTCCAGAAAGCTCTGAAGACTCTGGACAAGGAGGTGAAATTCAGGTGAGGGAGGTTCTGTTTTATTTATTTATTATGGATTTATTCCACAACTCCGTTACTCTGTCCCCCTGCTTCAGTACCACTCTCCACCTGAACTGGTACTGATGGACCGGTGGGGGCGCTGTTTTACAGAATAAACCTTATTTAATGCTGTTTAATGTGACATCTCAAAGAAATCACAAACTCAAGATGAGGGGACACCAGATTTCTGCATCCATATAGATTTTTTAATGATGGGACGTGGTTTTGTCCAGGAAGGAGAAGCTGCAGGAGGCCCACCAGCTGCAGCTGTTCAAAGCCAACCAGCGCCTCCTGCTGGAGTGGAGTGTTAAGCAGAGCAGTGAGATGGCAGAGAAGGGCCTCCCCAAGACCAGAGCTGAGGCGGACCGGCTCATAGAGGAGCATCAGGACTGGAAGGTGAGAGCCACCAGCTCCGTGTGGAGCTCTCCTGCTTCACTGTGTTTGATGCAGTAAATCGGATGTGGAACCGTGTTTCCAGACGGAGATTGACGCCCGCGCCGAGCGCATCGACTCGGTCCGAGACTTTGGTCTGGGACTGATCCGCTCGGGTCACGGTTCCAAGCCAGACATCCAGAAGGCCCTGAACCAGCTGGAGGAGGCTAAATCCGGACTGGACCAGGCCTGGCTGAAGCGCATCACGACCCTGGAGCAGGCCCAAAGCTTGCAGGTGATTTGAGTGTTGAGTGTTATATATATATATATATATATATATATATATATATATATATATATATATATATATATATATATATCAATATTAGGGCTGTCAAAAGATTGATTTTTTAAATCGCGATTAATCGCATTTTGTCCATAGTTAACTCGCGATTAATCGCAAATTAATCGCATTTTTTGGCACATTTTTTTTTCTTCTAAATGTACCTTAATGTATTTTTTTTTCATATTCTTAATACTTTTAACAACATAAGGGCAAATATACTTGATTTATGAAAATGTTTATTTAACACTTCAAATATCCCCTTACCAAAACATGGGATCAAAACAGGGTTATAAGAATATATCACAAACAATTAAAGTGAACATGTCACAGGAGATAAGTACAGTTAGGATATAAGTGCATTGGCTTGCAAGTGATATCTCAGACTGGACGTACTTCTATGGTAGCTCATTTCATACCCACAGTACGCGCAGATGACTTTGGTCTTATCGACTGAACCATCCGGCGGTCTTTTGAAGGTGAATTTGCCGTTCACAAATCGTACCTTGAAGGTACGTGTCCACAGGGGCGATTTTAAACGCGTGTGGACGCGCCGCTTCCCAGTATTGCACGCTTGGTGGGCTGCCACTAGAGGATGATTGACAGGCGCTCTCCTTCAAACAACAGATTTTTGCGAGGTACAGCTTCCCATTCATTGTCTATGTGAAAAGCTGTGCAATGCATTCTGGTAGCATCACGGCGAATGTCGAGAGACGGCGCGCGAGTTGGCCGCTCCTCATTTGCCTAAAGTTGAAGTCGAATCTACTCTATGCTAATCAGAGGCGCCTGGCTCGACTCACCGCCTCGGGAACGCTCGCAAAAATGTGTTGTTTGAAGGAGAGCGCCTGTCAATCATCCTCTAGTGGCAGCCCACCAAGCGTGCAATACTGGGAAGCGGCGCGTCCACTCGCGTTTAAAATCGCCCCTGTGGACACTTACCTTCTGGATCAAGACTACAGGTGCCACCGACGGCCATAAATCATACAATGCGCGTTTTTTTTTTTTTTAAATACCGAGCGTTAATCGCGCGTTAAAAAAATTAACGGCGTTAAGAGGATGTTGCGTTAACGCGTTAACTTTGACAGCCCTAATCAATATTAATATTATTATTATTATATATCAATTATATATATATATATATATATATATATATATATATAATTGACCAGAGCAGGTTAACGACTGCTCCTCCGTCCTGCAGGTCTTCCTGGTCTCTGTAGACCACTGTGAGAGCTGGCTCACCATCAAGGAGGCCTTCCTGTCCAACCAGGACCTGGGAGTAAGAACCACCTGTCTGATGGATCATTTAGATCATTTAACATAAAATAAAAATAATCCCTCGCTATGCACCACCTCCTTCTCCTCCTCCTCCTCCTCCTTCCCCTTCCCCCCCCCTCCTGTGGGTGCAGAGCTCGGTGACGGAGGTGGAGACTCTGCAGAGGAATCAGGTCCAGCTGGAGGAGGCTCTGGAGGCTCGGGTGGCCCAGCTGGACGAGGTGGACAAACTGGGCCAGAAGATGATCCAACAGAATCACTACGACTCCGACAGCATCGCAGCTAAAAGCAGAGCGCTCGCCGCCAGGTGATGATGAGGAGGATGATGTCATCAGATTGCCATACGACACTTAGAGAGAATAGTTACAGATACAGTTACCAGAAGCCTGAAAAGTCATCGAGTCTGTCTGATCACCTGTCTGTCTGATCACCTGTCTGTCTGTAGGTGGAGCCAGCTGCAGCATCAGAGCAGATCTCGTCGCACAGCTCTGGATCAATCACTGAAGCTGCAGCAGTTCTTGTCCAGCAGCTACCAGGTACTGGACTGGACTGGACTGGACTAGACTAGACTGGACTGGACCGGACTGGACCGGAACTGACTCTGCTGTACTGGACTGGACCGGACTAAACTGGACTGGACTTGACTGGACCAGACTCTGCTGTGCTGGACCAGACTGAACTAGACTGGACTCGGCAGAACTGGAGTCTACCGGAACTTCAGTGTACTCTGCTGTACAGGGCTGGACTGGACCGTACTGGACTGGTCTAGACTCCACTAGAAAATATCAGTTGTGCATGATTTGTATTCTTATTAATAATTATAATAAGTTCAATAAATCACGTTGTAACTTCAGGATTCGTGTCATCAGCTGCCTCAACAAACCACCATGTGTTTGTAGTAAGTGTGTGTGGTAAATGTGTGTGTGTGTGTGTGTTGTCCAGGTGTGTGTGTGGCTGAACGAGCGTAACGCCGTGGCGTTGGATGAGAGCTGGAGGGAACCAACCAACCTCCAGGCCAAGCTGCTGAAACACCAGAGCTTCGAGGCCGAGCTCCTCGCCAACCGCTACCGGGTGGACGCGCTCGCCAAGGTCATTAGAACGCTGTTTTATATATATATACCGGTAAACATACACACACACATATATATATACACAGGTGTGTGTGTGATTGTTGATGCGTGCAGGAAGCAGAGAAGCTGCTGTCTGAGTGTCGCTCGGCTGACGTGAAGGTCGGACTTCGGGTCGGAGAGCTGACGGACAGCTGGGACGCTCTGATCCACAACTGTAAGGAGAAGAAGAGCCGCCTGCAGGAGGCCTACCAGGTACACACACACACAAATAATTATAATTAGGATTATTTTATTATTATAATTATTATTTGTTCATTAATTATCCATTTTCTCCGTTTACTGTTTTCATTTGTAATTTTTCTATTTCATTTATTCATATTTCAATTATCCTTTTTTTCGGTTTCATGTATGTGTATATATATATATATATATATAATGTGTGTGTCCAGGCGCTGCAATTCCAGCGGTCATTGGATGACATGGAGGAGTGCGTGGCCTCGGTGGAGAGCGAACTGACCAATGAGGACTGTGGAAGCGACCTGCCGTCCGTCAACAGGCTGCTGAAGGCCCTGCAGGGCTTGGAGGAGGAGGTGGACGGGCACAGAGACCGGATCCAGGTTCATTCAGCCCTCCTCACTGTTCCAGACCGTCAGTGTAGATCTGATGTTCATCGTGTCTTCTCATCCAACAGGGTCTGGTGGACACGGCGAGGAGCTTCCACTCTCAGGGGAACTTCCTGGCCGAGGAGATCCAGATCAGAGTGGCACACACCATCAACAGGTCTGGACCTGCTCAGATCCCTTACTGCCGGGGAAGTACTAATACACACTGTGAAAGTACTCCACTATGAGTAAAAGTACTAATACACACTGTGAAAGTACTCCACTACGAGTAAAAGTACTAATACACACTGTGAAAGTACTCCACTACGAATAAAAGTACTAATACACACTGTGAAAGTACTCCGCTATGAGTTAAAGTAGTAATATACACTGTGAAAGTACTCCACTACGAATAAAAGTACTAATACACACTGTGAAAGTACTCCGCTATGAGTTAAAGTAGTAATATACACTGTGAAAGTACTCCACTACGAGTAAAAGTACTAATACACACAAAGTACTCCACTACAAGTAAAAGTACTAATACACACTGTGAAAGTTGTTCCGCTCAGAACTGCTGACAACAGGAAGTTTCCTCTTTCAGGTACAACAGTCTGGCGGAGCCCCTGCAGAGTCGCAGGGAAACCCTGGAGGCCTGGCAGGTTCTATTCCAGTTCTACAGAGACCAGGAGGAGGAGGTGGTCTGGCTCAGAGACAGGCTGCCCTCCATCACCGCCGGAGACTGGGGGAGCTCCCTGAGCAGCACCCAGCAGCTGCTCCACAAACACCAGGTGGTCTACGACTCACTGTGGTCCCCCAGAGGTCTAGATAGTAGCCAGATTAGTAGATTAGTCCAGAGACCAGACCAGACTATGTGGAGGAACCAGAGACTGTCTGTGGTCCAAACAACAAGGTCTCTGCTATATTTATGTCTAGATGACCTTATTTGGAGTGTTGATGGAGCAGCTACAATGTTAGCGTAGCCTAGAACCCATCAACCAGACTCCATTCAGAAAACAAGCACTTTAAAAGTAGTCAGGTTGTGGTCTTGCAGACAGACTTAAAAAAGCATGACTTTACACGTTTTACTGATGACGCCATGCTAAGAAACCTTTTGCTTGTTTATGTTGATTGTTTTTCAGGCTGTGATGCAGGAGATTACAAGCCGTGCCCCATTGGTTCAGGCAGTTCAGGAGGCGGGGCAAAGTCTGGTGAGGAGTCATCACTCAGTATTTAAACTCTGTGTTTTTGTGTAGTATCTACTGGACACTGGTCATCATGTTGCCCCTCTCAGGTCAGAGGTCGTCACTTTGCGTCTCACGACATCCGGGAGCGCCTGGAGGAGTTGAAGGGTCTCCGGGAGGAGCTGCTGATGGAGGCGGAGAGGAAGGGGAAGCTCCTGCAGGAGGCGCTCAACATCCACACCTTCCTCACTGAGGTAAGGAAGTGGTGTGCTCATCGGGGGGGGGGTGCCTGCGTTCCTGGTTTCTGTAAACCAGGTGTTTGCGTGCGTTTAGGTGTCGGAGCTGCAGCTGTGGTCGGAGGAGCAGCGGGCCGGTCTGGAGTCTCAGGACTGTGGGCGCAGCGAGGAGGCGAGCGAGGCCCTCCTGAGGCGGCTGGACTCTGTGGACGTGGAACTGGAGAACCAGAGGACGACGGTGGAGCGGCTGCAGGAGGACGGAGCCTTGCTGCAGCACCTCCAACACCCCAACAGGTAAACACAGGAGGTCTGAGGGGGGGTCGGCGGTCCACGTGAGGAATCTAAAGTAACGTGGTGTCTCCGTCTCAGCCACATGGTCGGCGAGTCTCTCCCGGGTGTCCTCCAGTGCTTCCAGACTCTCCTCCGACTCTCCGCCGCTCGCCGCGCTGCTCTGGAGGACCAGCTCCGCCTCTATGTGTACGACAGGGAAGCCAAAGAACTACAAACATGGCTGACCTCCAAGAAGACGGTGGCAGAGTCCAAGGACTGCGGACAGGATCTGGAGGATGTTGAGGTGGGTCACAAGGATATGGATCATCCTGACTCACATAACTGTGATTCACGATGTTATCCTGATCATCAAAATATGCTTAAAACTCATAAAATGGCACCTAAAGCATTCTGGAATCACTTGACATTTTGTTAAAAAACGAGTACGTTTGTTGCAAGTTCAAGTTCGCAATTTTCCCGATAATGGAAATTCAACAACGTGGCGTTCCGCTTTGTTAAAACAAAATAAAATACGTTTAGGCGTCTGTTCCTCCCCCTGCAGGTCCTTCAAAAAAAGTTGGAGGTTCTGGTCTCTGAGGTGTCCGGCCTGGGTCGGAGCCGGCTCACCTCGGTCCAGCAGCTGGGTCGAGGCCTGCAGCAGGATGGCCGGGCACGGAGGAGGGACGACGCCCTCACCGCACTGTGGGACCACCTGAACGGCAGCATCAGGACCAGAGAAAAGGTACAGCGAAAGACCTGATACCTGTGGTGCTTGAGGACATAGCAGAGTCTTGGTGGGGGGTAACGGTCTTGTCCTGTGTCCTCCAGGTCCTGCAGTCGGCGAGGGAGGTCCATCAGTTCGACCACGACGTAGACGAGCTGAAGGGCTGGATGGCAGAGAAAGAGGCGGTGCTGGACTCAGAGGAGCAGGACCACGACCTGCACTCCATCCAGACCCTGCTGAGGCAGCACGAGGCCCTGGAGGTACGGGGGGTGGGGGACACGTGGACTATTACTGATGGAAGTCCATGTGGTCTGACTTGTTGACGTGTGGCTCTCAGAGGGACCTGGTTCTGATCGCTGACGAGGTGACCCGGAGCCGGGAGGAGGGCCGGGCTCTGAGCCGGCGTCAGCCTCAGGCCAGATCCGCCGTGACCCAGAGGCTAGACGAGCTGACGACCTGCTGGACCAGCATCCAGGACAAGGCCTCCCAGCGCCGGTCCAGGCTGGGCCAGGCCGAGGACGTGCAGAGATACTCGGCCCGCTGGACCGAGCTCATGTAGGTCCTCCTCTGTTCTCCCTAGACTCATGTAGGTCCTCCTCTGTTCTCCCTAGACTCATGTAGGTCCTCCTCTGTTCTTGCTGGACTCACGTAGGTCCTACGTGAGTCCAGATGTATTGTCTATGTAGATGTATTGTCTCGTCAGCGCTTTCATGTCCTTGAAAGACTGGATGTCTGTGTCTCAGGACTTGGCTGAGGGAGATGCTATCTCTGGTCCGAGGGGAGGTGCTAAGCGTGGAGGGACCGGACCTGGACCAGCTCCTCAAGAAGCACGAGGAGCACCGGGTCCAGCTGGACCGGCAGCTCGGGAAGTCGCAGGCCCTGAAGGAGGAAGGGAGGCGCCTGATGGAGGGAGGAAACTTCATGTCCCCGGAGGTGAGACAGGTTCACACAGTCGCCCCGACCGCATCTTCTTACTCTGACGCCTGTCTGGTCTGGTCTGGTCTGGTCTCCTTTAGGTGGAAGAGCGTGTCCGGGAGCTGGAGGAGCTGGAGGAGCGGGTGGAGGCAGTCTGGGAGGAAACCAGGCTCCGGTTGGAGGAGGAGCAGGAGGTTTCTCTTCTGCAGAGGGAGCTGGAGCAGGCGGAGCGCTGGCTGGGCTCCTACGAGAGCACGCTGACTGCCCAGGACTACGGGGTAGGTAGAGAGGACTCTGGGGTAGGTCTGGAAGACTCTGGGGGATGGTCTGGAGGACTATGGTCTGGAGGACTACGGGGTAGGTCTAGGGAGGGAGGGAGGGGGGGCCACAGAAAGTTGGTTGTGTTTACTCTCTGAAAAAACAGGTACCAGTCTAGTCCGGACCCCCTTCCAGGGTCTGAGAGCTTTGTGTTTTGTTCCTCCAGGATTCTGTGTCGGACGTTCTGGACCTCCTGAAGAGGCAGGAGGACTTGGAGGCCATGATCCAGACCCAGAGCGACCGCTTCGTCGCCCTGCAGAAGAAGAAGACACAGGTTGGTTGCTAGGTGACCGGACTGGACTCGTGTGTTTCCCGTTCTGATGTTTTCCTGTCTTCTCCTCAGAGGGAGGCCAGACTGGATGGACCCGAGACCCGCAGTGGGGGGAAACCTGCAGCCAGGGTCTCGTCACTGAGGAGAAAACCATCAGATCCAAAGACCTTGTCCTCCAGAGACCTGGTCCGTCGAGTCAGCAGCAGGAGGACGGTCGGAGCCGTCGGATCCTCCATGCTGGACAGGAAAACCAGTCCCCCACCTAGCCCGTCTTCCAGGCTACACCGCAGTGCCAGCAGGACCACCTGGGAGGTGGGAGAAGAGTCCAGCAGTCCTCCTCCTGCTGGCGTGTTGCCATGGAAACGCCCAACCAGCCATAACGTGACACCTGGCGTTCCCGTCAAAGCATCACCTGACCCCTCCTCCTCCCCGAAACGTCCTACGTCTCCTCAATCCGCCATCTCGTCTTCGGCTCCCGAGGAAGACCGAGGTGGTCCCAGATCCAAACCCCCTCTGGCTCCCAAGCCCAGAACCCTCTCCACGTCTGGACGCCGCTCCGAGCCCCCGAACCCACCCGAGAAGCCTGCCGCCGCGACACCTGACTCCTCTCCGCCAATCAGAGAGCTTGTTGCTCCCACCAAGCCGCCGCCACCGCCACCACTCGTAGGAAGATGTTCTCCTCCTGATTCGCCGCTGCCTCCCGATTCTCCCCTGCCATTGGCCGCCGAAGCTCCGACTGCTGCACCAATCACAGACGAGGACGCAGCATTAGCTGACCGCGCTCCTCCGTCTCCTACCAACAGGAAGTCAGCGGAGGTAAGAACTCTCAACCTGCCGACTGTCTTTGGCTTTTGTGGTTGTTATGGAAATTGAGTGTGTGTGTGTGTTGGTGGTGGTGTTGCTAGGTAACAGCAGAGCAGCCAATCAGGATGGAGGGGATGCTGGAGATCAAACTGAAACAAGGAGGCAACAAGGTGAGAATATAAAATCAGAGGAGACTCGTCTGGGATTGCGATCAAAATAATTCCGACAGTAAAAAACAAAAATCAAACAAATGTTGAGATTATTATTATAGTTGTCTAATTAATTAAAAAAAAAATGAAAGGCGACTTGTTCCAGTGGGAATAAGGAGCCAATCACACGGCAACGTGACACCAGGTGTGCGATCCTCTCTTACAAAAGTAAAGATAAACTTGTCAGCGACCGGCATGGAGTCCCACTCGGCCCTGACAGCCAATCAAATACAGCAGGGGGCGGGGCTTTACTACTCAACTACTTCCTTCCTGTTTTGATGGCGGGAATGGATGAAAGGTTGATATTAGTGGGTTTTTTTAATCAGGAGAAAATCTATATTTGGGTTTTTTCCCAGCTCATCCTTGTCCTTCGCTTGAATCCACATTTGATCAGCTGGTTGATGATGTCACACGCCCGTTTTGAAGACGTCTTTCTTGGTTTTATTGATGTCAAATGAAACACGATGATCCGTCTATCAGCTGTGATCCGGATCAGACCGGAGACAGAACCACTGCATGGATCAGAAGGACTTAATGTCGTCTTTTTAAAGCAGAAAACAGACTTTTCTGTATTTTCGGTCCAGGACATTTCCGAGCTTGTGCGTGATTAATAGTAATAATAATAATACATAAAAGCTTGTCTTCCCACGCTCCTCCTACAGGAGCACTGGGAGGAGGTGTTCGCCGTCCTGGACGAAGAGACGCTTGGCCTGTTCAGAGACCGAGCCGCCGCTGCAGAGGTACCAACTCATTATTCATTATTATTAATTAGTAATAATAATGTATTTCTTTTACTAAAACCCTGAAAATGTATTTATCTTGAAATATAATAAATGATGACGGTGGTGATGATGTGATGTTGATGATGATGTGCTGCGGTTCCCCAGAGGGCCTCTAGGTGGCCTCCTATCAGCGTGAGCGGAGCCGTGTGCAGGGAGACCGCCTCCTACAGGAGGAAGGAGAACACCTTCAGGCTGATGTGAGTGAGCTGCGTTCAGGTGGCGTCGTAGATCAGAACGCTTTGTATATTTGAAAGTTACAAACTAGCAACAAAAACATATCATGTCATATCGCTACATCGTCAGAACCCGTGTGTTGTGTGTGTGTGTGTGTGTGTGTGTGTGTGTGTGTGTGCGTGTGCGTGTGCGTGTGCGTGTGCGTGTGCCAGACCCGAGGACGGCAGTCAGTATCTGTTTGCAGCGTCCAGCAGAGAACTACAGCAGCTTTGGTTGAAGAAACTACAAAACCGTTCAGAATCTGCCGACAGCGACTCTGGCGACTCAGGGTACAAAAACTCACACGTTGTACTTTAAGGTGTACTTAGAAATACTAGTACTAATACTACTACTACGTCTCTCCTGTAGCCCGGTTCTTAAAGGACTACTTCCCAGGTGGAAACATGAAAGTGGGTCATTTATGTGGTCGAAATGTAAAATACATTTAGAATCTGGTGCCTTCTTGACTGCAGGCAACTCCCACTGATGGTGGATATTGCTTTTAGTTTCTGCAAGTTGGGTCCCACCACTGGTCTGTAACAGGTCTGTAATCTCAGTGGGTCCCACCACTGGTCTGTAACAGGTCTGTAATCTCAGTGGGTCCCACCACTGGTCTGTAAACAGGTCTGTAATCTCAGTGGGTCCCACCACTAGTCTGTAACAGGTCTGTAGTCTCAGTGGGTCCCACCACTAGTCTGTAACAGGTCTGTAGTCTCAGTGGGTCCCACCACTGGTCTGTAACAGGTCTGTAATCTCAGTGGGTCCCACCACTAGTCTGTAACAGGTCTGTAGTCTCAGTGGGTCCCACCACTGGTCTGTAACAGGTCTGTAGTCTGCAGACGGTGAAGTGTCCCTTTCAGATAAATCTCTTTCAAAAGAGTCAAATCTCACATATATCAGTGATGAACTTAAACGTTGACGCGTTCCTGCTTCTTTGAATGAGAATGTCGTCCTCGCCGTGTGATTTGGAGCCGGACATCCATCTTCGTTTTCCGACTCGTCAGGTATATTCACTTTCACATGGGAACAGCGTCACCATCGGGGGGCGGGAGGTTATACGTTAAAGATCTGTTCCGTTTTTATAGCTTTAGCTAAAACGCGTTAGCTCATTGGCATTAGCATGTAAAATCTGAACGCATCAACGGGTCAGAATTCTTCTAGCTCAAAACGAGTAAATGTAATTCATCCCACTAGCTAGGCTAGCAGTTTCCCTTTGCAGCGAAACATGTCGGACTATTACTTAAACGTGTCAAGGTTTGCTAGTTAGCCGATGTTAGCCGATGTTAGCTGATGTTAGCCGTGCAGCTAAAGCTTTAGCTTCTGAAATGTTGTCTCGTTGTTTCAGGAGAGTGTCGTCGGTCGACCTCACTCTGGAGAAGCTGGCCGAGGCTCTGGACGACGACCCGCCCTCCACCAGACCGCTGAACGGCAGAGGTGAGAGCCTGGAGAGGCAACCATCCACAGAGGGACCACCACCCCCCAAACCCCCCCACACATACTACAACAAACACCGCTACGGGGGGGTCCGGGAGGACCAGGTCAGGGAGGACCAGGAGGACCAGGTTAGGGAAGACCAGGTCAGGGAGGACCAGCAGGACCGGACCACAGGTGAGACGACGCAGTACGTTCTTCAGCCATAACCAGCTTATCAATGTTATTTTGGCCCTGCAGGTCCAGGGAGCCGTCAAAACCGGCCCCCTTCCACGGCACCTCCTCCTCCCCCCAACGCCCAGGACCCCCCCACCGAGACCCCCCATCTGACGGAGGACCAGGCCGGCAGAGACCGGTCCAGGAGGAGCGTCTTCAGGAAGTTTTTCACCAAGAAGTAAAACTTTATTGACGAGTGTCTCCGGGTCTCTTTCCTTCTGCAACGTGCTTTTAATCTGGTAACTCACAGGAAGTGCTCACTAGAAGACCAACTAGGTCTTCCTTTTTACCCACGCTGCACCTCTTCCTTCCGCCAAGTTTCATTAAAGTCAGGACCCATAGTTTTACCGTAATCCTGCTGACAGAGGGGCAAGCTGAACCAGTCCAATAAACAAAACCTTTACTCAAGGCCCACTTACCAACTTTCTCCTCCTCCTGAGGAAGGAGATTAAAAGCTCAGGAAAAAGCTAGTTAATGGACCTCCAGGTTAATAATAATAATAATAATAATAATAATAAACGTTGTGTTAGTCCGATCCAGGTCCAGGTTCTGGTCTGTGAAGCAGAGAGACAGGCGGATGTTTATAACCGCCTGAATATTTCTGATCTCAGACAGAAAATCAATAAGTCGATCAGATCTTTAAGTCAATCAGAACAATAAGTCCATCCGATTAATAAGTCAATCAGATCAATAAGTCAATCAGAACAATAAGTCCATCCGATTAATAAGTCAATCAGAAGAATAAGTCCATCAGATCAATAAGTCAATCAGATCAATAAGTCCATCAGATCAATAAGTCCATCAGAACAATAAGTCCATCAGAACAATGTATCGATCAGATCAATAAGTCAATCAGATCAATAAGTCCATCAGATCAATATATCGATCAGATCAATAAGTCCATCAGATCAATAAGTTGATCAGAACAATATGTCGATCAGATCAATAAGTCCATCAGAACAATATGTCGATTAGGGAACACTGACGTTTGAAGTGATGATGTCATTGATTAGGACGCTGTTGAACGTTTTCAGGGTTCTCAATCAGAACGTCATGTTTTTATTGATTACTGATAGATATTGCGGTTCTGTGTTTACAGCAGTTTATTAAAATGGATCCATAGTTTAATTGATCTGCACTGAATGTTTTCATTAAATGTTTCCACATTTCATCGACGACTCCCTCACTTTATTGATCTATTGGATTATTGATCCGGCGTGTCAGTTTTAATTATTCTATTATGTTTCTTGACTGTTGCAGTACTTTTGATTGTTTACTTTTTGTATTGATTAGTACGAAGCTGAGTTTCTTGCTAACTTACTCTGGTATTAGTACTTTTACTGTAACAAACTATTTTTACCCTGTGATATTAGTACTTTCACAGAAACAGAGTATTTCAGTGTGGTATGAGTACTTTTACTGTAGCAGTATTTTTACTCTGTGGTATTAGTACTTTTAGTGTAACAGTATTTCACAGTGTGGTATGAGTACTTTTACTGTAGCAGTATTTTTACTGTGTGGTATTAGTAGTGTGACAGTATTTTAAGTAGTATAAGTACTGTGTATTCTAGCTGTTGAGGCAGATGCTGCAGTTCCTCTCGCCGCCTCACGGTGTCGCTGTCGGAGCAGTAATGCGGCTCCTCCGCTCCTCGTCCCGGAGCTCTCCGGTGAGTCCGCGGCCTCCAGCCGGCTGATCGTCCGGTTCCCCGTTTTCAGAGCTCCGCATCGATCCAACGATTAACCCCGCGGAGCCGCACCGCTAACGATCCCTCCGCCGCAGGACCTACTTTCTTTAGAAGTGGTTGTTCGTTTCTCAGACAAACTAAAGACTTCGCAGCACCAACACGTTTAAATAAAGAAGTCATCACTTTAATTAATGTAGAATAAATTTAGCTGTTACTGTAATATTATATTATATATAAATATTCTTTATTAAAAATACATTATTTTATTTTGAGACTTCGATGCAGAGATGAGTTTAAATGAAGGAAACAGCACCGTTAAAGTGAAATGACTTAGTAAAATAATCCGAATATTTCACAATTTAAAAAGCTCTGTGAATAAAATCAGAAACTTTAATAAAATCAGTTTCATGTGCAAATTCCCCTTAAATAACCTGAGTGTGTTTAAGGTCCCTTTACTGATCATTTAAGAGCTTTAATTCCACTTTATATAAATCAACTATGATCCTCACGTTTCCGATGACTCGTGTTTTGTCCATCCCCGGCCTCCGTCTGATTTGCACTTCAACATTCAGCTCACGGCGGCTGGAAACCCCAGAAACCAGCAGGAGGTCCGGGACGAACCCAGTCCACCCAGGAACCAGTCTCGTGCACCAGAGCGTCACTGGCCGGACCGGAAATCAGAAAGCTTCTTATTTATATTGATAAGAAATCTGATGTACGCTTCAGCTGCAGAGGACTCATTAATTAATTAACTATTTGTTTATCCATCTTCAAAATAAAACGTGACTCACCACAAAACGAAAACGCGGATTTATTTCCGATATTTCGAGGCAAATTAAATTTAAAAGGACATACTTAGAAAGTGTGACTGCATTGAACATTTACATTCACATCTTATTTAATTGAATTAATAATCTGTAGTTTGACTCAGTTTCATTCTTGATTTAGAAACAAAACGATCATAATTATTATTTATAATATTAATAATAATCAATAGCTACAACATGATTATATTAGAAAATCACATCTGAGTAATTTAAACCTATTAAAGTTGAATTTGTCTCCTTTAATGTTTCTGATCAGTTTGATCGGTTTTCTTTATTCAATATCTGATAAAACGGATTCACGTGTTTAATTTCTCCGTCGATCAAACGGGAATTTTTAAATTATTCATTTAGTCTATTATTATTAATCGTAATAAGACAGTTTAGAAACACGTGACACAGAAGCGACCAGCCGATCAAACAAAACCGATCCGCTGAACATCGATCATGTTTGTGTTGGTGCAGTTCCTGATCCCGACACTGGGAGGCGCCTCGCTCCTCTTCCTCCTTCTCTGTCTGCTGTTGATCCTCTATCCTTTATTTGCTCACAACTTGGATAAAATGTTGTAATATAGGCAACGTTCTCTTATTATTTATAATAATAATGATAATAAGCCTCATTTATTAACCTTAAAGAGTCCCAGAAAATCTATTAGTCCCTGTGAACCCTAAATAAACACCTTAACATTTCCCCTTAGAACCCCGGAAATCCTTAATAACTCCTGACCTTGAAACCCATAATAATCACTGGAGGTCCTGCAGAGCCAATAACACCTGAAACCTTTTAGAAATTTCCAGAACCGTCTGATGAACCCCATACTGAAACCCTCCTCTGAGCCCAAGCAACCCCTTCAAGGACCACAGGATCCCTAAGGCCCCCAGACTCCTTAAGGGGTCTACCTAAAACAGTTGGCTCGCCCTTCAGACCCCAAAGAAACTAAAAACCTCAGGGGCCTCTTGATAGAAACTCTTGAACCCCCTTAACAACTACTCAAGGACCCCCTGAAACCCTTTGAGAACTTAAAGGAAACCAGTAAGAACCCCAGCGGAACACCTTAAGAACCCCCCAAAACCCAATAAGTTTACTGGGACCACTAGAGACACCACAGAGATCCACTTAATAACCGACAGCCCCCTTTAAGTAAAACCCCTGGAAAACCACCAACTGAGGTTCAGGGCCCCCTCCTTGAGGACTTGAAGACTCCCTTAAAGGCCCCTGAAACCCCCTAAGAACTTGCAAATAGCAAATACCCCGTCCAGAAACCCCAGAACCCACAATCGATTGAATATATATATATATATATATATTAATCTGCTTTGTTTCTAAACCAGCTGATGTTTGTCGTCACATTTGTATGTTTTAAATTGTTTTTTTTTTTAATCCAGAGGAAAATGAATGGAGTCTGGTTTGGATTTGATTTGAAGTCGCAGGTTGTTTTGTTGACCAATCAAAACGAGAGGAGATCTCTCTCCCCTCCTCCTCCTTTCTCTCTCTCTCTCTCTCTCTCTCTCTCTCTCTCTCTCTCTCTCTCTCTCTCTCTCTCTCTGCCTTGTTTTAAAATTCAGAAGAAGAAGTCCAGAGTCTGGTTCTACTTTTTAAGCTCCAGAGGGGAAGAAGAAGAACTTCTGATACAAACTGAGAAAACCTCTTCTCCCTCTTAAATTCAGTAAAAAGTTAACGGAGTCTGGTTCGGTTTGACTCCAAACATCCACCTGCTGCTTCGGTTCGAATACGGAGAAACGTGACGTCACACCGGATACCGACCCGCACGTTAAAAACCGTAGTAGTTTGTTTTCTCCTCCTCCATCATCATCATCATGCTGCAAAGCGCGCGCGCGCACACACACACACGGACACATGCACGCACGCACGCACGCGCGCGGTCCAAACAGCGCCTGTAAGCAATCTAACAACAACAACAACAACAACAACAACAACAACAAACAAACAGTATGTTGAGTTCAGTGACTCACAGAGAAACAAAGAGCAATTTAAAGCACCCCATCAAAATAAAAGCATGACGGGGGAAAAAACAACAACAACAATTCCTCCAAATAGTTTCAACGTCGGAACGCAAAATGCGCGTTCACGACACATTTTCACGCAATAATATATATATATATATATATATATATATATATATATATATATATATATATATTGTTATTATTAGCTTAATTCTTAAGCTTGAATATAACGAGTTTGACGGTCGCCGTGGAAGGCCGCGAGATGTGACCGAAAGCTCCGGAGAGGCCGTGTCAGTAAGTGAACCTTGTGGTCTTTTCAGTCAATTTATTATTATTAGGCTTTTATTTATTTGCCCCCGTTTTCCCTCCTAATAACAGACTAGTGACGTTTAATAAAAGAAAAGTTAAACTTTGGTTCATGTGTGAAGACGTTTCAGCTCCCTCCGCGTTTAGTTAATGTGAAAATACCACAATAATAATAATAATAATAATAACAATTTTCGGATGCATGAACCAGAGCAACTCTGTTTACATACATATATATATATATGATATTATATTATTATATGTATTATTATCTGTGTTCCATCCATCATCTACCACTATGTATATGTATTAATATGATCTGTATTATTATTATTATATTTATTATTATCTGTGTTGTTATATTGTTGTGTACTGTGTTCAGCAGAATGTGACAGCCTCGCGGCGTCAGTCCTGCAGCTCGCGCCTCTTCGTGGAGCTCGAGCGGCCGAACTCTTATTTTTCTTTCTGATCATAATCAGGTCGTGTTTCTGTATTATATAATAATAATAATCATAAACAGAACAATATATATATATATACACACACACACACACACACACACACACACACACACACACACACACACACACTATTAACAGTGATATAATCAGCAGTTACTGATCACAGTACCTGTACTGCAGTTTTAACCGTAATGCTACTACTCGTACTAACGGAGTAGGCTACAATGCGTTTTCTTTACCGTCAATAACAATGAAAAATAACGACATTTAATAATTGACGAGAAACAGAGTTTGTTTGTTTATGTTTGCGGTCCTCGTGGTCACGTGGTGAAACTATCATGTACTATTATAGCAGTCAGTACTACGTTTACATTTCGGGCATTTAGCAGACGCTTTTGTCCAAAGCGACTTACAACAAGTAAAACCACAGCATATCATTGCTGATAAAAGAGTGAAAAAGTAGAAACAAATGTTCTCGTCTGAGTAAAGTAGTAGCTGTTCAGCAAAGATACCTCAAGTACAACAGTATGATCAACGTGGGTAAGAACATAGAAGTACTCGGATATCTGATGTAAAATATTATTAATAACTAGCAGGAAGTACTTCTGCAGTAGTACTGCAGTGTTGTATTTGTGTTGTACTAGTGTACTGAAGTAGTGTAACAGTACTATATAGCGGTGTACTGAAGTACTAGTATAGTGGTGTATTAGTGTATTATAGTGTGCTTCACTAGTGTACTGCTGGTAGTTTTACTGCCTTTAATTCCTAAAAATCGATTTTATTTAGTTATTAAAATGATATATTTTCTTTATTGTGTTAAAATTTAAACTAAAAATAATTTAGTTTCTCTGCAGAAAAATATTTAATTAAAACCAATAAAATAGTTTAAAATGTGTCATAAATGTGCATCGGTTTTTTTTATTATTTGAACTCTATTGTATTTATTATTGTAGTGGTGATGTTGTACTAGTACTAGCAGTAGTACTATGTGAATAACATTTAAAGGTTAGAATAAGAAGAAGAATATGTTCCGTGTTTGTTGTTAAACGTGTGTTTTTTTTTAACGGGAGTCCGGCGGCCCAAAGTCTCCCCCCCCCCCCCCCCCCCCCCTCTCTCCCCGTCTCCCGACACCGACTCCGCCGGTAAAGACTCCGCCGGTAAAGTCTCCTCCGGCTCGCGGACACCGGCGCCGCGTTCACTCGTCTCCGGCGGCTTTACGCGCATTTTACGCGCGGAGGAGACTCGACCCAGCGGCCCGCTCTCTCTCCCCCCCCCCCCCCCCGGACGTGTCCGCGTGCCCTCCGGATCCCCTCTCCGCGTGTTTATTTCCCCGCATGTAAACATTTTTGAACACACCGAAGGGGAAAATATTTGAATCGGAGGAGTGTAAATACGAGGAGCGGCGGGGATTTGGGTGTGTACGCGTGCACGGTGTGTGTTTTCTGACAACGGGGTTTAGTGTAGGTGGGGGGGGGGAGTGTTGATAGGGGTGAGTGTGTTTCCTGCGCTGTAAAAAGTGTCTGGAAGTCTCTCTGCTGGTCTCAGGTCGGTTCGGAATCACGTTTCTGCAAATAACGTAAACATGGATTTATGACAAATCACGAGATTCTCGTTTAAAACTCAAATCTCGTCCTTTTAAACAAAACAAACGTTCACCTGAAACATCCTCAGCTTCGATCACACGTCGCTTCTTTTATTTTGTTGATGGAGTGAGCTACACTCCTCGGGGTCGAGCATTTCTTCCAGCGTGCACGGCGTCGGTGCGCGTGTGTTTCCCCCTCCTCGCGCGCCCTGATTGGCTGGCGGCGCGGAACACGCCTTAATATTTAATCCTAATGTTCCGCTGGTTGGCTGCGGACTGGAGAGTCCAACCAATGTTTTTTACTTGCTTTAGTGGCTGCGGCTTTCTAATTAATTGCAGCTATCTGTCTCCTATCGATGTGTGTGTGAGTGTGTGTGTGTGTGTGTGTGTACGTGTGTGTGTACGTGTGTGTGTGTGTTTCCTTTTCTCTCTCCACCCAAAGCGAACATGAAATAGTTTGTTGGGCTATACTTTCTTCTCCCCGTCGTCCCCCCTTCCTGCCTTCCTTCCTTCCCGTCCTGGTTCGCGGAGGCAGGACTCGTTGAGACCCAGCTGTGTTCGTCGCCGTCGCTCGTTGCCCGTTGCCAGTTCCCCCCTCGTTGCCCGGTGATGTTGGACATGGGAGAGCGCAAAGAGGTGAAAATGATTCCCAAATCGTCGTTCACTATAAACAGTTTGGTGCCCGAGGCCGTGCAAAGCGACAACAACAACAGCAGCAGCAGCAGAGACCAGCACCACCACCAGAACCACCACCACCACCACCACCTGCACCACCACCTGCACCACCAGAGCCAGAACCACCACCTCAGCCACCGGCCCGGAGCCGTCGCAGCCGCCGCCGCGGAGGAAGCCGAGCAGAAGGCGCCTCCTCCTCCGCCGCCGGCCGCGGCCGCCGCGCAGCCGGACGGGAAGGCGGACCCGAAGAGCCCGGAGAGCTGCGCGGAGGAGAAGGAGTCGCCGTCGGAGGAGGAGAAGAAGGACGGGAAGGACGCGGACGGTGGGTCCGGAGGGGGGAAGGACACCGACAAGAAGAGCGGCAAGTACGAGAAACCCCCGTTCAGCTACAACGCGCTCATCATGATGGCGATCCGGCAGAGTCCGGAGAAGCGGCTCACCCTGAACGGGATCTACGAGTTCATCATGAAGAACTTCCCTTACTACCGGGAGAACAAGCAGGGCTGGCAGAACTCCATCCGGCACAACCTCAGCCTGAACAAGTGCTTCGTGAAGGTCCCGCGGCACTACGACGACCCGGGCAAGGGGAACTACTGGATGCTGGACCCGAGCAGTGACGACGTCTTCATCGGCGGCACCACCGGGAAGCTGCGGCGGCGGTCCACCACGTCCCGGGCCAAGCTGGCCTTCAAGCGGGGCGCGCGGCTGACCTCTGGTCTGACCTTCATGGACCGCGCCGGCTCTCTGTACTGGCCCATGTCCCCCTTCCTGTCCCTGCACCACCCGCGCGCCAGCGGCGCCCTGGGCTACAACGGGACCTCCTCGGGCTACCCGGGCCACCCCATGTCCTACAGCACCATGCTGACGCAGAACATGAGCAACAGCCACCCGTCGTTCCCGTCCTCAAACGGGCTGAGCATGGACCGGCTGGTCGGTGGCGACCTCCCGTACGCGACGCACCACCTGACAGCGGCGGCCCTGGCGGCCTCGGCGGTCCCCTGCGGCCTCTCCGTGCCTTGCTCCGGGGCCACGTACTCCCTGAACCCGTGCTCGGTCAACCTGCTGTCCGGACAGACCAGCTACTTTTTCCCGCACGTCCCGCACCCGTCCATGGCCACGCAGTCCGGCGGCGGTGGCGGCGGATCCCTGCAGGCAGCCCGGGCCTCGGCCTCCAACTCCCCGCAGGCTCCGTCCGCCTCCTCGATGCCCTGTGACTCTCTGAGGCCGGCGCTGTCCGGCTCTCTACCGGCCTTCTCCTCGGGACTTTCCGGGGGTTTGTCTGACTATTTCACGCATCAGAACCAGGGTTCGACCTCCAACCCGCTTATACACTAACACCCCCTCCAACCATCCATCCATCATCCACCCATCCATCCTCCATCCTCCTCATCCACCCGGAGGAGTGAAACCCTCAAACATGACTGGAACTGTAAGTTGAACATTTTACACTGAACATCCACGATGTAAAAAACTAAAATATAAACTATAGAAAAAAAGAGGAGAGAATAAAAAGCAGCAGAGAAACTGACAGAAAGCAGCAGCCCTGAAGTTTCCAGGTATTTTTTAATATTATTAATATTATTACTGTTATATCTTCTTCTTCTCCTGCAGTTTTTGATTTCCGTGTACATACCGTGTGTTCCTATCAGTGTCTGTATATTTACTGTCTGTCAGCGACGTGCACTGTGACCGGAACGAAAACAACAAACCGGAGAGAATGATGAAGAGGAGGAGGAGGAGGAGGAAGTTGAGTTTCTGTTCTTGTTGTTGGAAGAGGCATTACTTTTTATAGAATGTGTATTTAAAATAGGGTTGTCTAATTTTGAGATTAAAAAACAGTTTTAAATAATAGTAATAATAATAATAATAATAATAATAATAATAATAATAATAATAATAAATATCTATGTTGCCCGCGTGTTTGCAGTATTATCAGGTAACTTTCGGGTTAGACCAGAAGCGGCGGAAGACGGTTTAATTTCTCAAAACACAAATTATATGTACTATATATCAATATATTTGTGTATATACACACAAATATATATATATACATACATATATATATACATATATATATACACACACAAATATATTATATATATATATATGTGTGTGTGTGTTTTGATTTTTTTTAAGCGACACCCGCCGTTAAAGTCTCGAGGCCGTTTCTTTCTCGTTCCGTTCATAAAGAACGCTTCTTCATCTGCTGTTCTAGACCAAAGACCCGGTTTGTAGTCTTCGTCGTGGTCGTGGAGCCGCCGGAGGCCTCGTGTAGTCGACGTGCACCGTGCGTGAGTGAGCGGATGAATGGAGGCGGTTGATTTGTGCCTCGTTCACCGCAGAAAACGTCCATTCAAACGAGATGTTTTATCGCGTGTGGAAACGTTTCTTTAAATTAGCAGAAGTTTGAATGGAGTTCGGCGGCGGGGCCGAAACGAATGTGTTTTTTTGCTGCTGCAGCTTTGTCGCCTTAAATTCGCCTCGTTTTAAAAACATTTTTTGTATTTATTTTTTATTTACACGTTGGACCCGAACTCCTGATTTTAACAGGAAATTGGATTTTCAGCGTAAATGTCTCGTTTCCTCCCGGATGGATGTTTCCCGCGGCGGCAACCTGTGACGTGTTTTCTTTGACTGTGACCGCAGATAACAGCGGACCTTCACGCCTCCTCTTCTCCTTCTTCTCCTCCTTCTCCTTCTTTCATTTTATTTTTTTGTATAACTAGTCAACAGAGAGAAAATGTCTATTTGTAATTAGAATTTTGGGTTTTGCTTCTTTTCTAAAAAAAGAAGAAGGATGTAAAAAAAAAAAAAAAAAGAAAGAAACCCAGCCCGTTTGTTTGCCAGAAGAAGAGAAATGCCTCATTATCTACTTGGAATGATTGTCCTTTAATTGTCGTCTCTAAAACAATTTTTCATGGTTGTGATACTATTGTGGTCTTATTCTTATTCCCGTGTTTGTCGCTTACAGAAGTAAAAAAATGTTTAAATCATAAAAAAAAATAAAAATAAAAGAATAGGTTACATTCATAACTAACGCCAATCCCTTTGTCTTCTTTTCCCTCCGTGTTCACACTGATTTTATCTCCAGGGGCAAAACTACCTTTAAAAGTATTCCTTTTATATCTTTCAGAGTAGGCCTAATCGCATTTTAATGTATTAATATTTAAACGTAAACGTGCGTTTTATTTGTTATTTTTTAATTTAAATTTAAGAAAAAATCCCCAGAAAACGGAAAATGATTTCTAATATAGATTTTCGTTTTTGCTTGTTGTTGTTGTTGTTTACGCGCACGCGGTGAAAGAAAAAAAAACGCGCGTGAGTAAATACGCCGTAGAGACGCACGCGCGTCTGGGTGAAAAAACTGTGTCAAAGATGCAACCGGAGGTCGCGTTAAGGCCGCGGGAGGCCGGCGGGCTGACGGCGGGCCTGCGGGTCCGGGTCCGGGTCCGGGTCCCGGTGCGGGTTCTCAGTCCTGTGCTGTTGCTGTATCTTCGGTTTGATCTCTGATGCGTTCAAACGCCTGAAGTGAATTTGTGTATTCCATGTTTGTTTGTTTGTTTACATTTCCTGTTTGTCTTCCTTCCGGTTTGTTTCTTCATCACACTTTATTTCTCTCCTGTTGAATGTTTTGTTATTATTATCATTATTATTATTTCAGCCGTTTGTTTGAATTTAAAAAACGTTGTTTCTTTTTTTTTTTTAAGCAGAATTTCTTTCATAATTTTGATATTAAGATGATCGAGGTGTTTTTTTTCTGCCGAGTTGAAACGAGACTTGAAGCCTCTTCGTGGTCCGCTGGGTTTTTCCACTTTCATGTTGCTCTAAACTCGAGTTTCCTCTCAGAAGCTTCCAGTCACTTTGATTTGTTAAAAATCTGATCTGCGTTCAGTTTTTACCTGAAACTTTTCAGCGTTAGTTTTCATTATTCTCTCTCTCTCTCTGTAATTGATGTTGAGTTTTTATTTAGACCAACAAAAAGAAAAAAGAAATCATGAAAGAGGAAATTAAAGTGTCAGGTCAAAGGTCAAAAACACATTTTCTCATATTTATAAAAAAACAAAACAAAATTCTACTTTCCAAAAAAACAACCTCTAAATGTATAAAAATAAGAGTTTTCTTAGGCATGAAATCATCCCGACATGTTTGTGTAATTTTATTTTTACTTGGAGATGAAACTCCACCAGATAGGCTGGCAGTGCCGGAGGTTAAAGGTCAACACTTGTGTGTCCACAGTTGTGGAATCGAAGCCAATAATAATAATCATAATCATATAGTGATGACGTGGTCTGTGGTTGTGGATCAGGACTGGATCAGGTCTTCGGATCGTCGACGTCTCAGTGATCTGATGGACGTTCGTCTCTTTGCCGCTCGCTCTCTTCCTCTTTGTTTGTGAGGCTGAGAGAGGTTTCCCATGATGCACCGAGGCGTTATGGGTTTGGGGGGGGGATGTGCGCTTCAAGTTGAAGGTCCTGGTCCTGGTCCTGGTTCTGGTTCTGAACACTCGACCCGTTTCTGAGGAGAGTTAGTGGCTCCGAACATTGGAGACGATTCGTCCTCCACATCTGTCCGCTTGTCCTCCACATCTGTCCGCTTGTCCTAATCGTCCTTAAACAAACTGCTTTCGGTCCTCAAAAATTTGTTTTTCTAAATTTCACAATCAAATTTAATATTTATAATTTATGTATTTATTATTATTATTATTTTTATATATGTTTTGCTGTCAAATTGTTAAAATGTTAAATGTGTGATGTCACAGATCTCAGCTAATCGTTCAATCTTCAATCATTTAATATCAGCTATTTTTGAATTTTAAAAACTCTCATGCAAAAGAAAAACACTTTAAACATTTTTTAAACGTTAGGATTTTTGGCAACAAACAGAAAATAAAAACCCTCCAGCGTGTTTCTGTTCAAATAAATGAACCTGATCTCAGATCCGCTGATCTCAGATCCACTGAGCTCAGATCCACTGATCTCAGATCCAGTGATCTCAGATCTGCGTTGCTGTGACTTCCTGTGTCGGCTGTTGCATGCCGGCTGCTCTGAGATCAGCCCGGACGAACAACAAAGACAGACTTTCAGCAGCAATTTGTTCGTTTCCTAAAGGAGGGCTGTGAGTTAAACGAGTCCCACTGTAATGCAAGAACCCCACCCCCCCCCCACCCCCCCAACAATGACTTGTGGGGAACCCAATCTCCGTCGGCCTGATGCTATCTGCCCCGTGTTAAATGGGGTGACCAGCAGTCAAAAGACAAAAGAAGCAGCAGAAGGACACGGGGGAGGAAAGGGGGAGGAAAGGGGGAGGAAGTGGAGATATTCTTTCTTTTTTTCTTACGCACACAAACATTTCTGATATTCCATTTGGCCGTCGGCGTTCCAGCTGCTGATAAAGTTTCTGCTTCTAGAAGGAAAAATATTTTTTCAGTTTTAGCAGCAAATAAATAAATAAATTAACATGTGAAAACAGCTGGAGACAAAATAAATGAATGAATGAATAAATAAATAACAGATGCAAAATAGTTTCAAAGACTCCCCTTCAGGTCCCTTCAGGAACCTTCATGTCCCTTCAGGTCCCTTAAACGTCCCGTCAGGTCTGTTCAGGTCCCTTTAGGTCCCTTAAAAGTCCCTTCATGCCCCTTCAGGTCCCTTCAGGTCTCTTCAGGTCTGTTGTGAAGCTTCAGATGAGTTCTGAGGTGAATGGAGGTGGAGGGAAGACCTTCAAAATAAGAGCCTATATTTTAGTTTGCTGCTTTCTCTGGTAGTTTGTGTTTATTGGTTTCCCTGCTGGTTCGGTTCTGGTCCTTCCTGACTTGTTTACTGGTTTCCCTGCTGGTTTGGTTCTGGTCCCTCCTGACTTGTTTACTGGTTTCCCTGCTGGTTCGGTTCTGGTCCTTCCTGACTTGTTTACTGGTTTCCCTGCTGGTTCGGTTCTGGTCCTTCCTGACTTGTTAACTGGTTTCCCTGCTGGTTCGGTTCTGGTCCTTCCTGACTTGTTTACTGGTTTTGCTGGTTAACTGGTCTTTAAATCCTCCCGGTGGGTCCGACTCGTCCACATGTGGAGACTTCAGGCGGCTGCTGTGATTGGCTGTCGGAGGGTTGAATCCTCCAGGTCAAAGGTCAGCTGACTGAAGCCGGCTGAGTGCAGAGAAGCCAGGCCAGGCTACTTCCTGGAGCAGCGTTAATAAGGCAGTGATTCTTTTTGTTGAGTCAACGTGGTGTCAGAGTTTAAAGGGAAGCTGCAGCTAATGATTATTTTCCTCACAGCTTCATGTGCCAAGGATTTGTTTTGATTAACAGATTTATTCTTTGGTCTTTGAAATGTCAGAAAATACCGAGTCGACGTCTTAAATGTCTCCTTCTGTCCGACCGACAATGTTTAAACCCCAAAACATCCAGTTAAACAGGAAATAATGTATTTTTATGTGAATTATCATATGAAACATATGGATGTTTGAATGTTTTTCATTCATTTCTAATTTTTAATTCTAATTGTGACAGAATCTACTATTAAGATTTAGTATTTATGATTAATTTACATGGTTACATATGGCTTTATATTTCATGTTGCTAAATAAAGTCGTGTTTAATCAAATCAGTATAATATATATATATATATATATATATATGTTTATTGGCGTTTGTGTATTTAACACTGTAACATAGGAACAGCCTAATGTTCAATTTTGTACTGATATCATTAGACAGTTTATAAATATAAATCTATGAAAAACAAGATATAAAGATATAAACAAAATATAACTAGAGTTAAAATAATGTAAAAATGTGGACAGCAGATTTTTTTTTATTTCATAAATGTAATAAAAGGGAAACAATCTCAAAATACTCTTCAAATTAATCCAGCTTTAATTTTTTAAACAGAACCGAACTGTATATAAATAAAATAAAAAATGATCACAAAATAATATAATTCTTCCAAATGAGAGCGCTGTGTGTGTGTGTGTGTGTGTGTGTGTGTGTGTGTGTGTGTGTGTGTGTGTGTGTGTGTGCGTGTGTGTTACCGTAATTCCGCGCGGTTTTTTCTGTTTACCGGCTTTTATTTATTTATTATATTTGTCCCGTCTGACGTGACGACTCCAACACCACGTGACCACACGTTGATCGGCGACACCTGCGCTCAGAACGGAGGTGTGTGACGCGAAGCACGTGGTTCTCATACGAAAACTTTTGAAAAAATATTATTACAATAATTATTATATAATTATTATTATTATCATTATAATAATTATTTAATAATAATAATAATTATTATTATTCGATTTTACGCGCTTTTTGTATTTTTCGACTCTCGTCGGTTGAATGTGTGTGAAATAAAATATGATAGCCTATAACTTGAATATATAATATAATAATAATGATTGAAATCTGTGGGGTAAAAAGGCCACTGAGGCCGCGGAGTGATTCGTTCACAGCCGCCGTGGAAACGAGTTTTTCTTTATTTAATTAAATTAAACACGACTTAATTTGGACATCAGGGATCAGCTGAAATGTTCCCGGAGACAGAGTCCCGTTACCGTAGACAGAGTCCCGTTACCGGCCGAGAGAAAAGCTCCGTGAGATGTTTGATGTAATCATAGATAGGCCTATGCAAATTTACAAGAATAATAAAATAGCCTGAACCAAGGGAATGGTTGACGTCACAACATATTAATTAAATTATTAATTTAAAGGTAAAAATTTTTTCGTTATCCTGGTAAAATAACAACAACTAAATAACCTGAAGAGTTAATCATCACAGTAACCTGACAAACATCCGGGTCTCTCTCTTTATATCGCAGATATGTATTTGTGTTTTTCAGCCCTGAGTGCTGCCTGCAGGTTTCCGAGGCTACAGACGCTAACATGTAGCCTGAGAGACGAGAGGCGGTGCGTAAAATCGCTTTAACTTCAGGAAAAATCCGTGTAGAAATAATATCAGTTCCAGTTTTCTGTTTTAATTTACGGGAAACAACGTACATGTAACCTACGACTTAACTGTGTTATTAAAACATTTTAAACTGCTGAATATTAAATGGAACCCGATATTCATCACATGAATTAATTTTAATATGATGTGCAAAAACAAATTGGCATTAATAAACGCTTGATCTACATTTTCTGAGGCCCCCAGGGCCTAGAGCGGTGGGCCCCGGTTCTGTGGTTTTGTCGTCTAAAGCTAACGTTATGTTTGTTTCTAAAGCTAATGTTGGTTTTGTCGTCTAAAGCTAACGTTATGTTTGTTTCTAAAGCTAATGTTGGTTTTGTCGTCTAATACTAACGTTATTTTTGTCGTCTATAGCTAATGTTGGTTTTGTCGTCTAAAGCTAACGTTATTTTTGTCGTCTAAAGCTAACATTGGGAGAAGTTTCAGTTGATTGCAATCTGAAATCTCACCACTATGACACCAGGTCCGACACGCTGGCCCTTAAAGATAATGGAAGTATTAAAACTTGATATAAACACAAACACACACACACACATAGCGTCATAGCGACACTCACTAGAGAAACACACATATTTGCGTTTTTTAAAGATTCATGTCGTAGATTTGTTTTTCAGGAAGAAAGAAGGGAGTTGAACCGGAGAGAATAAGACCAACACTTCATCGTTTAGTTGTTTACAGTTTCGATCTTCTTCTTTCTACGTTTTCTACGATGAGGCTTAGCGCAGGAAGAAGAGGTGCATGATGGGACGGTTTCCTCCTGGACCTGCCCGGTGAACGCTGAGGGAGGTCCACACAGTTGTTGTGTTGGAAAAGGGCCAAATGGTCTCCTTGTAATGTCGGTCTGAGACCAGCGCTCTCAAAGCTGCAGATTAAGTTGCATTCTGGGAAGTGTAGGATCAAGTGTCTCTACACTTAAAGGCTGTTTAATCCGTTTCTTACAAAACTTTACAGAATTATATCACTTTAATTCTGTTTGTTTTCAGGGTTCCGACTGTAATACAAGTACTCAGACCCTTTACTGCAGTACAAGTACTAATAACACACGGTAACAATACTCTGTTACAGTAAAAGGACTAATACCACACAGTAACAATACTCTGTCATCAATAAGGAATTGAGGATCCAGACCAGGTCCAGATCCAGATCAGGACAGTGTTTCTGTTGGTGTCAGAAGCCAGGCTGAGTCCACTCGGTCCGCAGCTAATCTGGTTTTAATCTGATTTAAATCAGCAGGAACCTCCAGTGAAGAAACACGGCCGATACGCGCTCCGTTTCTCCACACAGCGATCGATAAAGTTTCATTGAATGGCAGGTGTCGGGTGATGAAGACATATTGTGAACTGGTGTCTTACTGGTGTCTAACTGGTGTCTTACTGGTGTCTAACTGGTGTCTTACTGGTGTCTTACTGGTGTCTAACCAGCGTCAGTGGCCGGTTACACCTGCTGTTGCCATGTGACCTTGGAGAGGCCAAAGAGCGGGATATAAATACGGAACAATAATTAGGATTAGTGTATAGTGTGTGTGTGTGTGTGTGTGTGGAGTCTCCATTATTCTCTTCAGCCTCGTCGGGCCGGCTGCCGATCAACCACGATTAAGATCGGGAATGTCGAACACTCTGTTTTACACAGCTAATCTGGATTTGATTGGTCCAGATGAGGTTCCTGCAGCAGTTTGACCGCCAGACAGAACACACACACACACACACACACACACACACACACACACACACACACACACACACACACACACACACACACACACACACACACACACACACCAGCAGGAGCTCAGGCTTCACTGTGGTCGGTTAACATTCTTCCTGTTTTAACGTGGATCCTGATCGTTTCGTGTTTGTGCCCTTGAGCAAGGCAGCAGCCTCACGTATTCAAGGTACTTGTAAGGTACTTATACTTTAACGATGTTTACATACTTTTACTATGACTTTATATTTTGACTATGACTTTAACTACATTTATATACTTTTACTACGACTTTAACAACATTTACATACTTTACTATGACTTTAACTACAACTTTAACAATGTTTACATACTTTTACTATGACTTTATACTTTTAGTACGACTTTAACTACATTTATATACTTTTACAACAACTTGAGCTACATTTACATACTTTTACTATACATTTATATGAACCTCTGTGATTGCATGACTGAAACCCCCAAATTTCACGTGGTGGCGACCGAGCCATCGCCATGACAACAGAACAAACTTCGTCCATCAGGCCAAATTTGTCTGAAAGCTCCAGATTTGTTGAAACAGTTTTACTTGTTAAGGTAGAAATGACAATTGACCGGTTTTAGTATTTTGAATGCAAATTCTTTAGATTTTCTTTGTTGTTGCAGTATGTGATATTTTGGGTGTACAACATGTGGAACAGAGTTTATGTACTAATACACGCTATGTACACCTGAATGAACCGACCGCCGTAAAGCAGGACTATGAAAAGTGAATGTGTGTGTTGGCAGGTTTTGGGAGGGGTAGCTGGAGGTGTGTGTGTGTGTGTGTGTGTGTGTGTGTGGGGGGGGGGGGGGGGGGGGGGGTTTCATGTGAACGAGCCAGAAAACACTCGACGGCTCGTGAATAATCGTTTTAATGAGTGTGTAGAAGCAGGCGGCCTGTCGGGTTAAACAAACTCACCAAATCCGATTGTCAAAGTGCAAAGTGGTGTCGTTTCAATTTGCCCCCCCGTCCCGTCCATCCTCCGTCTGTCCTTCCTGGTCTTCAGGCCACCCCCACCCCCCTCCTCGCTTGGTTCAGTCCTGCCAATTACAAGACATAATAATATTTTCTTAAACCCGGTGTGATCTTTGCTTTTGTTGGTTTAAAAAGCCGGCTGATCTCCGTCCGCTCCGCTGATCTCCGTCAATGGAGCGTCGGCGGGTTCGGATCAGCGGCGAGCACTTCCTTTTTCTTTCAGCGCCGCTTCCCTCTACAGGTTTATCGTTTCTTTATCGTGAAAATACAGACTTGTACCTTGAAGTTGCCATTTTGTGGCCTGTTTCAGATCATCTTGTGACTTCAAACAATGATGTAAAGCTACACGCTAGGCTAATTAAACCAACGGAATAACGTTTTCGTTGTGGCACTTTCGGTGCGGTTGACTACCGTTTTTATAAACTGTGAAACCGTACAGCCGCGATCAGAGGAAGAGGTCCACTCAGTCGTCACAGCCTTCGTCTCGTATCTTATTTAAATTCAGGCTGCAAATATTTCACATTAAGATTTTGTTTGTTGGGTTAAAGTTGAGTTGTTTGTCAGAAGGGTTTATTTACTTTTAAGTCCACATAAATAACAAGCCGACAACAATGCTAACCAGTATTTAAAAATGTATCTTCTGCAAAACAGTTTTAGCTGCTAACCTATTAGCTAACATCTAACTAAACCATTTTAGCTGCTAACGTATTAGCTAACATTTAACTAAACCATTTTAGCTGCTGACCTATTAGCTAACATTTAACCAAACTGTTTGGTTAAAAAGTAAAATAATACGGCGACTGTGTTTGTTGACTGTTGTGTGTTTGCTGACTGTGTGTTTGTTGACTGTGTGTTTGTTGACTGTACGTTTGTTGACTGTGTGTTTGTTGACTGTACGTTTGTTGACTGTATGTTTGTTGACTGTACGTTTGTTGACTGTATGTTTGTTGACTGTGTGTTTGCTGACTGTTGTGTGTTTGTTGACTGTATGTTTGTTGATTGTGTGTTTGCTGACTGTTGTGTTTGCTGACTGCTGTGTGTTTGTTGACTGTATGTTTGTTGATTGTGTGTTTGCTGACTGTTGTGTGTTTGTTGACTGTATGTTTGTTGACTGTACGTTTGTTGACTGTATGTTTGTTGACTGTGTGTTTGCCGACTGTACGGCCTGGTGTGTGTTGTTGGGTATTTTTAGCAGAGCTCAGTGTGGATGCTGTCACCAATATGGCAACACACACACACACACACACGTTTTATACACTTTTACACCGTTTAACCAAAATATGTTTTATTATTATTTTATGCTTTAAAACATTCATCCGTCAAAATCTTGTGGAAAAATATTAGATTATTTATTTGTAATATTATTATTTAGACGAACTGAAGGATTCAGTAAATCACTGTACGTGTTCAGAAAACGTGTTGAATTAATCATTTATTAAATCTTTTTAAAAACACAGACGATATTCCAAAATGTGAAACATCCCACGTGATTAATTAACATTTTCAGGCAAATGCCGTTTTCATCTCATGTAAAATTAAATTAGCATTGAGTTCACATATTTCTGATGTGGCTCGGCTCATTTTTCACACATGAAGACATTAATTTCACATGTGCCTTTTTTCTGCAGAGCTATTAAATGTATTTCCATATGTAAGATTTTATGGTTTCACTTGTAAAAATCTAATTAAATGTGTAGCAGTTATAATAAGAAATGATTCACAAACAAATCGGATGCATGATCTCTTTCTCTCTCTCATATATATATACTCCATCACAGTATATATATATATATATATATATATATATATATATATAGTGATGGAGCGTAATTATAAATTATAACGGTGAGGCAGCATCAGGCACGGAGCGCTTCATAATCTATAAAACATGCTCTATTCAATGATATACATTTTTACTTTCATTATTTTCCACCCTGTAAAAACATGTGACACTTTTGGATTTTATGTTTTAGACTTTAATGTGGTATTTATCACAGGAAACATCTAATTTTAGATCGTCAAAGCTACTGCAGTAAAAACAATCCAGAATATAAAAACAGCCCATGATGTTTTATTTTATCTACAAAAAAACACACATATATGTGTATATATGTTTATATTCATCATATACATTTTTTTACAAGAAAATATATTACATATTTGTAAAACATTTAGAGAAATATCACAGAAATGTTCAAGAATAGGAAAGGCCTCTGTAAACTCTGTAGATCATTTGAATAATTATATTTAACATAGAAATCAAGTAAATAACTGTTTTCTTCATCTGTGAGAAACCTTTTTTTCAGCTGTTTCTAATCTGCTGTTAATTAACTCTGAACTGATGAAACAGTCATGTGATTTGATAGCAGATATCATGAGTCCAACGTGACCACGGCTGCACGGTGATGAAACGTCAAATACGAGGTTGCCGTGGCGACGGCCGCTCAACTTCTTCATCCACGACTCGGATCTCCGTGTTTTTTAGTGACGAGCAGCAGCGTTTTCTCTCTGCCAGCCTTTTGTCTGCTCTATCTTCCCTATTCTGCCTCTCTGTGGGGGAGGAGGGGGGAGGAGGGTAATGGGTGGCGGTTTGTTGCCCTCAATATGTTGTGATGGAAGACTTGGTTCTCCAGAAGGAGCGTCCACCTGGCCAGACAGGAACCGGCATCAGGCGTCTCCACGGTGACGCTCGGGCTGCAGAGAGGTTCTGTTCATGCTGCAGCTGACCAAACACACACACACACACACACACACGGTACGGATGTAAGTGACGGTCCTGATGTATGAAACCACGGCGAGGAGGATCATGGGAGTTTTCTCTCCGGCATTCGAGAAGTTGCTCATTTTGTTCCCACTGTAGACTGTAGGAGTGGACGTCGTCATGGCGATGGCACCCGTCAGTTTGTGGACATAGCTTTTGAAGCCTCGAGTTCGGCATTGTGGGCATCGTCCTGTTTTTTTGTAACCATGAAGGAAGTGACCATATTTGGACTGTGGAGGAGCGACGGGTGGATCTGATGAACACAAAGTGGCAGAGCAGCACCCTTACTGGATCTGGATCCATGTGGATTCTGGTATGAAGCTTCATTATTCAAGGTACAACTTTACAGTCAAGTGTTAAAGTCATCTTAGATCATCTCTCTCTCTCTCTCTCTCTCTCTCTCTCTCTCTCTCTCTCTCTCTCTCTCTCTCTCTCTCTCTCTCCCCCTCTCTGTCTTGCTCTCTCTCTCTCTCACTCCGGTTGCAAAAAAAAGTCTAACTGGATGGATGTCTGTGAAAATATGACTCTACTTCACTTTGTTTTCCCCTCAAAACATAACTGAGTGTGAGTTTAGTTGTATGGGAATGTTACGTTGAGGAGTTGGGGGTTCGATTCCCTCCGTGCAGAGAAAGTGGACGAGGCAAACTTGGTCTCGGATCTGGCCGAGAGTTTATCACATTTATTTTGCTGCATGACGATCAGTGTGTGCTTGTATTTTACAGGGAGTAGTGGGGGAATTTCTCTGAGGACTACAAAGAAGGAACTACAACAACAATGGCTGAGACTGTAGCGTGAAACGTTTTCCTTTGTGTGTCTAAAGTGAAAGTAAAGGTCGGCCTTCATCAAGTAGCTACAGCGTCGTGGCTAAACAATGTTACGTAGCTGAAAATAAGAGAAGCTATCAGGTAGCTAAAGCTAAACGGCTATAGTCATAGTTGTCTTCCAAATTGGACTTTGAGTAGCTAGAGTTGAGAAAGCTAACACACCAAGTAGCTAAAGCTACATCTGGCAGCTAAAGATGAGCAGCTATTCATATCATGTAAGTTAAACTTGCTAATAGACACCAAAGCTAAGGCAGCTAAACATATCAGGCTAGCTAAATGGTAGAAGCTAAAGGATGTTTGTTTGATTAGCTCGAATAGGAATGGCACTCAAGTAGGGCTTCAAGGAGCTAAAGTAGCTAAAGGATATGAGTTTGAAGCTAAAGTAGCTAGAGTTGAGGAAGCTAAGACATCACACAAAGGTAAGGGACATCAAATGGCTAAATCTAGCTTAAAATCTAAATTAAACTCTAACGTATAAACAGTAGCTGTCAGTAATCCTGGGACATCAGTTAACTAAAGCTAAAGTAGCTAAAGAATAAACCATAGTTGACGCTGATCATTCTTTGAGGATATCAGATCTAAAGTAGATGAAATACATGAGGTAGTTATTTAGCTTTCAGTTTTGTGAAGTCAAAGTAGTTTACAATAATTATTATTCTGCCAAAGCTAAAGTAGCTAAAGCTAAACTAACTAAATCCTATGATGAAGCTAAAGTAACCCAGAGACATCATTAAGCTAAGGCTAAGGAAGTTAAAGAATATAAGGAAGCTAAAGCTTTAGTGGCTAAAGGATTTAACATAGCTAAAGAAGCTAAAGTAGCTTAAGGGCAAAACGTAACTTGAGATCAAGTAAATAAGAAAAACTAAAGCTAAATTACTTTAGCTAAAGCTAAAATAATGAATCGGGTATATAGAGTAGTGAGATCAGGAAGCTAAACTGAAGTAGTGGAACGATGTTTGATAATGGACATCGAGTAGCTAACGCTAAAGAAGCTAAAGAATATAAGGAAGCCGAAGCTGTCGTAGCTAAAGGATTTAACGTAGCTAAAGTAGCTAAAGGGCAATACGTAACTAGAGCTAACTAAGAAACACCAAGTAGCTAAAGCTAAAATAATGAATCAGGTTTATAAAACAGTGAGATCAGGTATCTAAACAGAAGTAGCTGAAGTAGATAATGGACATCGAGTAGCTAAAGCTAAAGAAGCTAAAGAAGTTGGGTGAGTTGTTCTAAAGGAGCAGAATGTGAAGCATCAGCGGCGGCATTGCAGCTGAACGAGGAGGCAGCTCTCAGTATCGGTGTCAGTCTGCCTGGAGCGGATCCCTTCATCCGGCCTCGCCGCCCTGACATACTGGGACCAGTGCCAGGGCTGCAGGACATGCTGGTTTTAGCAGCTGGAAGATGTCCTGACAAGTACGCGTCGCCGCGAAGAAACGAGCCGGCAGGATGACGGCCCGTCAGACGTGAGTTCTTTTTTTTCTTTTTTTAGGGGGAAGGAACCGAGGCGCTTATTAAACCGTCAAACTGCTTTCTAACGTGTTTGGCCTCTAAATGTACTCACGCATAAATACTGTACTTATGAATAAAGACAACAAATGGATGGATGGATGGATGGATGGATGGATGGATAGATGGATAGATGGATAGATGGATAGATAGATAGATAGATAGATAGATAGATAGATAGATAGATAGATACTTTATTGATCCTGAGGGAAATTCAAGCATCCAGTAGCAGCTTACAAAACACAACATGACAGAGCAACATTTATCTAATAATAATAATACAAATAAACAGAAAAGCAAATCTAAAAACACAAGTATTATGTTGAAAAAAATATTTAAAAATCTAAATATAATATATAATATGATATAAATGTAAAAAGACCCGATGACCAACAGTAGACTAAAATAAAACTGTATACAAGCCAAGTGTTCATTATAACAAACATACATTACATGTACAAGATGTTTTTTGCAGTGTTTGTTTTGGTGTTACAGGTTTGTTCACAATGTTACAGACTTTTTTCGACATGCTACATTAACATGAAAATGACAAAAACAAAAATGATTAATTTAAGTTTCATATTTTTTGGGGGGGAAAGTAAAGAACATGATGTAGAGCAGAAACTCGTCTTCTGTGAGGTAAAAACATGGCCGTGTTGTCAATGGAGTCTTATGGCTTCGAGGAGAGAGAGAGCGTAGATAATCGGCTTCAGTGAGAAATAAACCACACACACAGCGGCACGCTGCAAAACGCTTAGCGTCCCTTTAAGACGTTATTGTTATCGGAGCGTAGTAACATTATGTGATTTACTCTTCCGTATTGGTGGGGAGGAGGCTGCAACATGCCTGAACAGAAATGTAATTTGTTAAACACTTCAGCAAACGTGTCATGTAACACACACACAAACACACACCTGCAGCCCAGGTTACAGAGCTATGCTCTTCTGTGTTAATTAATTGGAAATGAGGTGACTAATTATCCAAACCTGCTCTACCTCTCACTTTCTGTTCATGTTTCTCCTCCCCCTCCCCAGTTGACCCCCCCTCATCCTCCTCCCCTCCCGTTCTGTGCCGTGGACCGGATTACGTTCAGTGTCAGGCATCATGTCGGGGATTAACGTCAGAACAAACGCTCTTCAGTCGTCGAGGATGAGGAGGAGAGGTGTGGTGCTTTAAGTCATCACTTTATTATCTCTTTGTGAACATTCAGACCTTAAACACACACTTATTGCTTATTTTCTGCACCTCCATCATTTTTTACAGTGTAATCTCTGTGGAAGCTGCAACAGCAACAGAATTGATTTCAACAGAGCTGTCCAGATTATTAATAATATTATTAAAGACTCTCTGGTTTCCTTCCAGGCTGCTGACGTCACAGCGTGAACCCCGACCCCCTGATGATGAAAGACTTTTAAAGGACCAACCAGGTGATCATCTTTTTACTAACAAGCTTGTTACGTTTTGGTGGATTCATTCTTGAACCAAAAATATAATATACATCATAGTTTAGCAGCAGTGTCCAATCTCTGCTGCTTCGTGATTAAAACCCTGCACAACTAATGACTCATGCTAATTAGCACAACGTAGCATGCTAACATTCAAACTGAAATGGTGAACAAGGAAAGAGCATTATCCCCGCTAAACATTAGCATGTTAGCATTGTCGTGGCATGCTAGCACCGCTGTGCTCAAGTAGCTGCTGTAAACATTTAAAGGGACAGTTCGCCCTAAAATCAAAAATACTGTATGTTTCATGTATTTTTGGATTATTTCTGTGGGATTAATTTGTGTTGATTTAACATGAAGTCACTTTTGCATGACGCTTGTCTGCGTTTAACATGAAGAGCATCTGATGATGACCTTTGACCCCCGGCCCGTCATGTCTCTTTTGTTTTCACACTGTTTATGATTGTTTGTTTTATTTTCAACACACTGTTTGTCGGGATCCGGTTCTCGTTCTGCTGTTGTATCCTCCCGGATCCAACAGGGATCAATGAACTTTTATCTAATCTCGTTTTTGTTTTAGTTATCTTGTTGTGTTTTCATGACTAACATGCTCTTCTTCTTCTTCTCCTTCCTTCGTTCCTTCCTTCCTGCCTGTCTGTCAGCCGGCGGAGAGGCGACAGCAAGTCTCCACGCCGTAAACCGATCTGCCTCGGAGAGAGCGTGAGGCAGAGCGGGAGAGGATTCCTGATACGGATCTACCTTCAGAAACGCAGCCAGACAAAGCCTCACCTGTTTTCGCCGCCCTGCCTTGTTCCTCCTCCTCCTCCTCCTCCACCTCCACTGCCGCCGCCGCCGCTGCACCACCAGACTCCCAAGTCCACTTTGTCAACGTTGTGCTTTTCTGTTCTGGTTTTGTTTCCGTCGGGGATTGTGGAGGCTTTGATACACAGAAGTTTGTAGCTGTCAATTCTTTTTTTTTCTTTTCAAAATACCTCCACCCTCCCTCCCCTCGGCCTCCACCTCCACCCGATCACAGCTACAGAAAACTACCCCTCTCTCCTCCATTTTGGGAGTCCCAAATCAGGGCCCCTGGGGCAGATCCCAGACATAAAAGTTAGCATTGAGGAGCCGAGTGTCCGATATCAGTTAATGTGAGATACAACTAATTAGTCCATTATCGGGCCCCTGCTCTCTCTGGCTCATAAATTGGAGCCACTCAAAGGTCGTTTATTATTTATCAGAGTGGGTGAGGGAGGGGGAGGCGGGGTGCTGCTGCTGCACCGGTTTAGCTTGTTCAACATATCAAGATTAGTTTCAACTAGCCCTGTTGGATGACTGCAGCCTTCAAACACCACACACACACACACACACACACACACTGTAGCTGTCCGGCTGCAGGATTTCTTCAGACAGAATAATCTCTGTTGTAAGAGTTCAACGAGAGGTCAATGTAAACATGTTGGTGAATTATGCACGTTTTGTATAACAGCTCATTCCAGAAGTGTGTCATCAGAAGAACAAACAAAAGTATATAAGCAAAAGTCCTGCATTGGAATTGAAACTACAAATTATCAGCAAAGTGTACCCCAAAATTTTAACTGAACATTCATGTGATGTAACGCTTCAGAAAAGAAAATGGTTTCATTGAGCACAAATCGCTGACAGAGTTCTTGCAACATTTCCAACTAAATATTATGAAATTCACATTGTATTACTTTTTTTCGACAATCCATACTATGACTTTTTTTCCCCACATACTATACTATGACTATGACTACTTGATACTATGACACGAAGAAAAGTCATAGTATAGAACGTTGAAAAAAGTCATGAAAAACATGACTTTTTCACTCAAAAAGTATAGTATTTTGAGAAAAATCATAGTATAGCATGTCATTAAAATGTCATTGTATAATTTGTCATTATGTCATTGTATAATATATTAGATCGAAAAAAGTCATAGTATAGTATGTCGAAAAAAGTCACAAAAAAGTCATAGTATAGTATGTCGAAAAAAGTCACAAAAAAGTCATAGTATAGTATGTCGAAAAAAGTCACAAAAAGTCATAGTATAGTATGTCGAAAAAAGTCACAAAAAAGTCATAGTATAGTATGTCGAAAAAAGTCACAAAAAAGTCATAGTATAGTATGTCGAAAAAAGTCACAAAAAAGTCATAGTATAGTATGTCGAAAAAAGTCATATAATAGCATGTCGAAAAAAGTCACAAAAAAGTCATAGTATAGCATTTCGAAAAAAGTCACAAAAAAGTCATAGTATAGTATGTCGAAAAAAGTCACAAAAAAGTCATAGTATAGTATGTCGAAAAAAGTCACAAAAAGTCATAGTATAGTATGTCGAAAAAAGTCACAAAAAAGTCATAGTATAGTATGTCGAAAAAAGTCATAGTATAGTATATCGAAAAAAGTCACAAAAAAGTCATAGTATAGTATATCGAAAAAAGTCACAAAAAAGTCATAGTATAGTATGTCGAAAAAAGTCACAAAAAAGTCATAGTATAGTATGTCGAAAAAAGTCACAAAAAAGTCATAGTATAGTATGTCGAAAAAAGTCACAAAAAAGTCATAGTATAGTATGTCGAAAAAAGTCATATAATAGCATGTTGAAAAAAGTCATCGTATAGCATGTCGAAAAAAGTCACAAAAAGTCATAGTATAGTATGTCGAAAAAAGTCATAGTATAGTATATCGAAAAAAGTCACAAAAAAGTCATAGTATAGTATGTCGAAAAAAGTCATATAATAGCATGTCGAAAAAAGTCACAAAAAAGTCATAGTATAGTATGTCGAAAAAAGTCACAAAAAAGTCATAGTATAGTATGTCGAAAAAAGTCACAAAAAGTCATAGTATAGTATGTCGAAAAAAGTCACAAAAAAGTCATAGTATAGTATGTCGAAAAAAGTAATATAATAGCATGTTGAAAAAAGTCATCGTATAGCATGTCGAAAAAAGGCACAAAAAAGTCATAGTATAGTATGTCGAAAAAAGTCACAAAAAGTCATAGTATAGTATATCGAAAAAAGTCACAAAAAAGTCATAGTATAGTATGTCGAAAAAAGTCATATAATAGCATGTTGAAAAAAGTCATCGTATAGCATGTCGAAAAAAGTCACAAAAAAGTCATAGTATAGTAAGTCGAAAAAAGTCACAAAAAAGTCATAGTATAGTATGTCGAAAAAAGTCACAAAAAGTCATAGTATAGTATGTCGAAAAAAGTCACGAAAAAAGTAATATAATAGCATGTCGAAAAAGTCATATAATAGCATGTTGAAAAAAGTCATCGTATAGCATGTCGAAAAAGTCATATAATAGCATGTTGAAAAAAGTCATCGTATAGCATGTCGAAAAAAGTCACAAAAAAGTCATAGTATAGTATGTCGAAAAAAGTCACAAAAAAGTCATAGTATAGTATGTCGAAAAAAGTCACAAAAAAGTCATAGTATAGTATGTCGAAAAAAGTCATATAATAGCATGTTGAAAAAAGTCATCGTATAGCATGTCGAAAAAAGTCACAAAAAAGTCATAGTATAGCATGTCGAAAAAAGTCACAAAAAGTCATAGTATAGTATGTCGAAAAAAGTCATAGTATAGTATATCGAAAAAAGTCACAAAAAAGTCATAGTATAGTATGTCGAAAAAAGTCACAAAAAAGTCATAGTATAGTATGTCGAAAAAAGTCACAAAAAGTCATAGTATAGTATGTCGAAAAAAGTCATATAATAGCATGTCGAAAAAAGTCACAAAAAAGTCATAGTATAGTATGTCGAAAAAAGTCACAAAAAAGTCATAGTATAGTATGTCGAAAAAAGTCACAAAAAGTCATAGTATAGTATGTCGAAAAAAAGTCATATAATAGCATGTCGAAAAAAGTCACAAAAAAGTCATAGTATAGTATGTCGAAAAAAGTCACAAAAAAGTCATAGTATAGTATGTCGAAAAAAGTCACAAAAAGTCATAGTATAGTATGTCGAAAAAAGTCATAATAGCATGTTGAAAAAAGTCATCGTATAGCATGTCGAAAAAAG
Organism: Eutrigla gurnardus; assembly: GCF_963514095.1. Taxonomy (NCBI): domain Eukaryota; kingdom Metazoa; phylum Chordata; class Actinopteri; order Perciformes; family Triglidae; genus Eutrigla; species Eutrigla gurnardus. The sequence continues at coordinate 25,643,126 of NC_139921.1, forward strand.
GCACAAAAAAGTCATGGTATAGTATGTCGAAAAAAGTCACAAAAAGTCATAGTATAGTATGTCGAAAAAAGTCATAGTATAGTATATCGAAAAAAGTCACAAAAAAGTCATAGTATAGTATATCGAAAAAAGTCACAAAAAAGTCATAGTATAGTATGTCGAAAAAAGTCACAAAAAAGTCATAGTATAGTATGTCGAAAAAAGTCACAAAAAGTCATAGTATAGTATGTCGAAAAAAGTCATATAATAGCATGTCGAAAAAAGTCACAAAAAAGTCATAGTATAGTATGTCGAAAAAAGTCACAAAAAAGTCATAGTATAGTATGTCGAAAAAAGTCACAAAAAGTCATAGTATAGTATGTCGAAAAAAGTCATATAATAGCATGTCGAAAAAAGTCACAAAAAAGTCATAGTATAGTATGTAGAAAAAAGTCACAAAAAAGTCATAGTATAGTATGTCGAAAAAAGTCACAAAAAAGTCATAGTATAGTATGTCGAAAAAAGTCACAAAAAAGTCATAGTATGGTATGTCCAAAAAAGTCACAAAAAAGTCATAGTATAGTATGTCGAAAAAAGTCATATAATAGCATGTCGAAAAAAGTCACAAAAAAGTCATAGTATAGCATTTCGAAAAAAGTCACAAAAAAGTCATAGTATAGTATGTCGAAAAAAGTCACAAAAAAGTCATAGTATAGTATGTCGAAAAAAGTCACAAAAAGTCATAGTATAGTATGTCGAAAAAAGTCATATAATAGCATGTCGAAAAAAGTCATCGTATAGCATGTCGAAAAAAGGCACAAAAAAATCATGGTATAGTATGTCGAAAAAAGTCACAAAAAGTCATAGTATAGTATGTCGAAAAAAGTCATAGTATAGTATATCGAAAAAAGTCACAAAAAAGTCATAGTATAGTATATCGAAAAAAGTCACAAAAAAGTCATAGTATAGTATGTCGAAAAAAGTCACAAAAAAGTCATAGTATAGTATGCCGAAAAAAGTCACAAAAAGTCATAGTATAGTATGTCGAAAAAAGTCATATAATAGCATGTCGAAAAAAGTCACAAAAAAGTCATAGTATAGTATGTCGAAAAAAGTCACAAAAAAGTCATAGTATAGTATGTCGAAAAAAGTCACAAAAAGTCATAGTATAGTATGTCGAAAAAAGTCATATAATAGCATGTCGAAAAAAGTCACAAAAAAGTCATAGTATAGTATGTCGAAAAAAGTCACAAAAAAGTCATAGTATAGTATGTCGAAAAAAGTCACAAAAAAGTCATAGTATAGTATGTCGAAAAAAGTCACAAAAAAGTCATAGTATGGTATGTCCAAAAAAGTCACAAAAAAGTCATAGTATAGTATGTCGAAAAAAGTCATATAATAGCATGTCGAAAAAAGTCACAAAAAAGTCATAGTATAGCATTTCGAAAAAAGTCACAAAAAAGTCATAGTATAGTATGTCGAAAAAAGTCACAAAAAAGTCATAGTATAGTATGTCGAAAAAAGTCACAAAAAGTCATAGTATAGTATGTCGAAAAAAGTCACAAAAAAGTCATAGTATAGTATGTCGAAAAAAGTCATAGTATAGTATATCGAAAAAAGTCACAAAAAAGTCATAGTATAGTATATCGAAAAAAGTCACAAAAAAGTCATAGTATAGTATGTCGAAAAAAGTCACAAAAAAGTCATAGTATAGTATGTCGAAAAAAGTCACAAAAAAGTCATAGTATAGTATGTCGAAAAAAGTCATATAATAGCATGTTGAAAAAAGTCATCGTATAGCATGTCGAAAAAAGTCACAAAAAGTCATAGTATAGTATGTCGAAAAAAGTCATAGTATAGTATATCGAAAAAAGTCACAAAAAAGTCATAGTATAGTATGTCGAAAAAAGTCACAAAAAAGTCATAGTATAGTATGTCGAAAAAAGTCACAAAAAGTCATAGTATAGTATGTCGAAAAAAGTCATATAATAGCATGTCGAAAAAAGTCACAAAAAAGTCATAGTATAGTATGTCGAAAAAAGTCACAAAAAAGTCATAGTATAGTATGTCGAAAAAAGTCACAAAAAGTCATAGTATAGTATGTCGAAAAAAGTCACAAAAAAGTCATAGTATAGTATGTCGAAAAAAGTCATATAATAGCATGTTGAAAAAAGTCATCGTATAGCATGTCGAAAAAAGGCACAAAAAAGTCATAGTATAGTATGTCGAAAAAAGTCACAAAAAGTCATAGTATAGTATATCGAAAAAAGTCACAAAAAAGTCATAGTATAGTATGTCGAAAAAAGTCATATAATAGCATGTTGAAAAAAGTCATCGTATAGCATGTCGAAAAAAGTCACAAAAAAGTCATAGTATAGTAAGTCGAAAAAAGTCACAAAAAAGTCATAGTATAGTATGTCGAAAAAAGTCACAAAAAGTCATAGTATAGTATGTCGAAAAAAGTCACGAAAAAAGTAATATAATAGCATGTCGAAAAAGTCATATAATAGCATGTTGAAAAAAGTCATCGTATAGCATGTCGAAAAAGTCATATAATAGCATGTTGAAAAAAGTCATCGTATAGCATGTCGAAAAAAGTCACAAAAAAGTCATAGTATAGTATGTCGAAAAAAGTCACAAAAAAGTCATAGTATAGTATGTCGAAAAAAGTCACAAAAAAGTCATAGTATAGTATGTCGAAAAAAGTCATATAATAGCATGTTGAAAAAAGTCATCGTATAGCATGTCGAAAAAAGTCACAAAAAAGTCATAGTATAGCATGTCGAAAAAAGTCACAAAAAGTCATAGTATAGTATGTCGAAAAAAGTCATAGTATAGTATATCGAAAAAAGTCACAAAAAAGTCATAGTATAGTATGTCGAAAAAAGTCACAAAAAAGTCATAGTATAGTATGTCGAAAAAAGTCACAAAAAGTCATAGTATAGTATGTCGAAAAAAGTCATATAATAGCATGTCGAAAAAAGTCACAAAAAAGTCATAGTATAGTATGTCGAAAAAAGTCACAAAAAAGTCATAGTATAGTATGTCGAAAAAAGTCACAAAAAGTCATAGTATAGTATGTCGAAAAAAAGTCATATAATAGCATGTCGAAAAAAGTCACAAAAAAGTCATAGTATAGTATGTCGAAAAAAGTCACAAAAAAGTCATAGTATAGTATGTCGAAAAAAGTCACAAAAAGTCATAGTATAGTATGTCGAAAAAAGTCATAATAGCATGTTGAAAAAAGTCATCGTATAGCATGTCGAAAAAAGGCACAAAAAAGTCATGGCATAGTATGTCGAAAAAAGTCACAAAAAGTCATAGTATAGTATGTCGAAAAAAGTCATAGTATAGTATATCGAAAAAAGTCACAAAAAAGTCATAGTATAGTATATCGAAAAAAGTCACAAAAAAGTCATAGTATAGTATGTCGAAAAAAGTCACAAAAAAGTCATAGTATAGTATGTCGAAAAAAGTCACAAAAAGTCATAGTATAGTATGTCGAAAAAAGTCATATAATAGCATGTCGAAAAAAGTCACAAAAAAGTCATAGTATAGTATGTCGAAAAAAGTCACAAAAAAGTCATAGTATAGTATGTCGAAAAAAGTCACAAAAAGTCATAGTATAGTATGTCGAAAAAAGTCATATAATAGCATGTCGAAAAAAGTCACAAAAAAGTCATAGTATAGTATGTAGAAAAAAGTCACAAAAAAGTCATAGTATAGTATGTCGAAAAAAGTCACAAAAAAGTCATAGTATAGTATGTCGAAAAAAGTCACAAAAAAGTCATAGTATGGTATGTCCAAAAAAGTCACAAAAAAGTCATAGTATAGTATGTCGAAAAAAGTCATATAATAGCATGTCGAAAAAAGTCACAAAAAAGTCATAGTATAGCATTTCGAAAAAAGTCACAAAAAAGTCATAGTATAGTATGTCGAAAAAAGTCACAAAAAAGTCATAGTATAGTATGTCGAAAAAAGTCACAAAAAGTCATAGTATAGTATGTCGAAAAAAGTCATATAATAGCATGTCGAAAAAAGTCATCGTATAGCATGTCGAAAAAAGGCACAAAAAAATCATGGTATAGTATGTCGAAAAAAGTCACAAAAAGTCATAGTATAGTATGTCGAAAAAAGTCATAGTATAGTATATCGAAAAAAGTCACAAAAAAGTCATAGTATAGTATATCGAAAAAAGTCACAAAAAAGTCATAGTATAGTATGTCGAAAAAAGTCACAAAAAAGTCATAGTATAGTATGTCGAAAAAAGTCACAAAAAGTCATAGTATAGTATGTCGAAAAAAGTCATATAATAGCATGTCGAAAAAAGTCACAAAAAAGTCATAGTATAGTATGTCGAAAAAAGTCACAAAAAAGTCATAGTATAGTATGTCGAAAAAAGTCACAAAAAGTCATAGTATAGTATGTCGAAAAAAGTCATATAATAGCATGTCGAAAAAAGTCACAAAAAAGTCATAGTATAGTATGTCGAAAAAAGTCACAAAAAAGTCATAGTATAGTATGTCGAAAAAAGTCACAAAAAAGTCATAGTATAGTATGTCGAAAAAAGTCACAAAAAAGTCATAGTATGGTATGTCCAAAAAAGTCACAAAAAAGTCATAGTATAGTATGTCGAAAAAAGTCATATAATAGCATGTCGAAAAAAGTCACAAAAAAGTCATAGTATAGCATTTCGAAAAAAGTCACAAAAAAGTCATAGTATAGTATGTCGAAAAAAGTCACAAAAAAGTCATAGTATAGTATGTCGAAAAAAGTCACAAAAAGTCATAGTATAGTATGTCGAAAAAAGTCACAAAAAAGTCATAGTATAGTATGTCGAAAAAAGTCATAGTATAGTATATCGAAAAAAGTCACAAAAAAGTCATAGTATAGTATATCGAAAAAAGTCACAAAAAAGTCATAGTATAGTATGTCGAAAAAAGTCACAAAAAAGTCATAGTATAGTATGTCGAAAAAAGTCACAAAAAAGTCATAGTATAGTATGTCGAAAAAAGTCATATAATAGCATGTTGAAAAAAGTCATCGTATAGCATGTCGAAAAAAGTCACAAAAAGTCATGGTATAGTATGTCGAAAAAAGTCACAAAAAGTCATAGTATAGTATGTCGAAAAAAGTCATAGTATAGTATATCGAAAAAAGTCACAAAAAAGTCATAGTATAGTATATCGAAAAAAGTCACAAAAAAGTCATAGTATAGTATGTCGAAAAAAGTCACAAAAAAGTCATAGTATAGTATGTCGAAAAAAGTCACAAAAAGTCATAGTATAGTATGTCGAAAAAAGTCATATAATAGCATGTCGAAAAAAGTCACAAAAAAGTCATAGTATAGTATGTCGAAAAAAGTCACAAAAAAGTCATAGTATAGTATGTCGAAAAAAGTCACAAAAAGTCATAGTATAGTATGTCGAAAAAAGTCATATAATAGCATGTCGAAAAAAGTCACAAAAAAGTCATAGTATAGTATGTAGAAAAAAGTCACAAAAAAGTCATAGTATAGTATGTCGAAAAAAGTCACAAAAAAGTCATAGTATAGTATGTCGAAAAAAGTCACAAAAAAGTCATAGTATGGTATGTCCAAAAAAGTCACAAAAAAGTCATAGTATAGTATGTCGAAAAAAGTCATATAATAGCATGTCGAAAAAAGTCACAAAAAAGTCATAGTATAGCATTTCGAAAAAAGTCACAAAAAAGTCATAGTATAGTATGTCGAAAAAAGTCACAAAAAAGTCATAGTATAGTATGTCGAAAAAAGTCACAAAAAGTCATAGTATAGTATGTCGAAAAAAGTCATATAATAGCATGTCGAAAAAAGTCATCGTATAGCATGTCGAAAAAAGGCACAAAAAAATCATGGTATAGTATGTCGAAAAAAGTCACAAAAAGTCATAGTATAGTATGTCGAAAAAAGTCATAGTATAGTATATCGAAAAAAGTCACAAAAAAGTCATAGTATAGTATATCGAAAAAAGTCACAAAAAAGTCATAGTATAGTATGTCGAAAAAAGTCACAAAAAAGTCATAGTATAGTATGTCGAAAAAAGTCACAAAAAGTCATAGTATAGTATGTCGAAAAAAGTCATATAATAGCATGTCGAAAAAAGTCACAAAAAAGTCATAGTATAGTATGTCGAAAAAAGTCACAAAAAAGTCATAGTATAGTATGTCGAAAAAAGTCACAAAAAGTCATAGTATAGTATGTCGAAAAAAGTCATATAATAGCATGTCGAAAAAAGTCACAAAAAAGTCATAGTATAGTATGTCGAAAAAAGTCACAAAAAAGTCATAGTATAGTATGTCGAAAAAAGTCACAAAAAAGTCATAGTATAGTATGTCGAAAAAAGTCACAAAAAAGTCATAGTATGGTATGTCCAAAAAAGTCACAAAAAAGTCATAGTATAGTATGTCGAAAAAAGTCATATAATAGCATGTCGAAAAAAGTCACAAAAAAGTCATAGTATAGCATTTCGAAAAAAGTCACAAAAAAGTCATAGTATAGTATGTCGAAAAAAGTCACAAAAAAGTCATAGTATAGTATGTCGAAAAAAGTCACAAAAAGTCATAGTATAGTATGTCGAAAAAAGTCACAAAAAAGTCATAGTATAGTATGTCGAAAAAAGTCATAGTATAGTATATCGAAAAAAGTCACAAAAAAGTCATAGTATAGTATATCGAAAAAAGTCACAAAAAAGTCATAGTATAGTATGTCGAAAAAAGTCACAAAAAAGTCATAGTATAGTATGTCGAAAAAAGTCACAAAAAAGTCATAGTATAGTATGTCGAAAAAAGTCATATAATAGCATGTTGAAAAAAGTCATCGTATAGCATGTCGAAAAAAGTCACAAAAAGTCATAGTATAGTATGTCGAAAAAAGTCATAGTATAGTATATCGAAAAAAGTCACAAAAAAGTCATAGTATAGTATGTCGAAAAAAGTCACAAAAAAGTCATAGTATAGTATGTCGAAAAAAGTCACAAAAAGTCATAGTATAGTATGTCGAAAAAAGTCATATAATAGCATGTCGAAAAAAGTCACAAAAAAGTCATAGTATAGTATGTCGAAAAAAGTCACAAAAAAGTCATAGTATAGTATGTCGAAAAAAGTCACAAAAAGTCATAGTATAGTATGTCGAAAAAAGTCACAAAAAAGTCATAGTATAGTATGTCGAAAAAAGTCATATAATAGCATGTTGAAAAAAGTCATCGTATAGCATGTCGAAAAAAGGCACAAAAAAGTCATAGTATAGTATGTCGAAAAAAGTCACAAAAAGTCATAGTATAGTATATCGAAAAAAGTCACAAAAAAGTCATAGTATAGTATGTCGAAAAAAGTCATATAATAGCATGTTGAAAAAAGTCATCGTATAGCATGTCGAAAAAAGTCACAAAAAAGTCATAGTATAGTAAGTCGAAAAAAGTCACAAAAAAGTCATAGTATAGTATGTCGAAAAAAGTCACAAAAAGTCATAGTATAGTATGTCGAAAAAAGTCACGAAAAAAGTAATATAATAGCATGTCGAAAAAGTCATATAATAGCATGTTGAAAAAAGTCATCGTATAGCATGTCGAAAAAGTCATATAATAGCATGTTGAAAAAAGTCATCGTATAGCATGTCGAAAAAAGTCACAAAAAAGTCATAGTATAGTATGTCGAAAAAAGTCACAAAAAAGTCATAGTATAGTATGTCGAAAAAAGTCACAAAAAGTCATAGTATAGTATGTCGAAAAAAGTCATATAATAGCATGTTGAAAAAAGTCATCGTATAGCATGTCGAAAAAAGTCACAAAAAAGTCATAGTATAGCATGTCGAAAAAAGTCACAAAAAGTCATAGTATAGTATGTCGAAAAAAGTCATAGTATAGTATATCGAAAAAAGTCACAAAAAAGTCATAGTATAGTATGTCGAAAAAAGTCACAAAAAAGTCATAGTATAGTATGTCGAAAAAAGTCACAAAAAGTCATAGTATAGTATGTCGAAAAAAGTCATATAATAGCATGTCGAAAAAAGTCACAAAAAAGTCATAGTATAGTATGTCGAAAAAAGTCACAAAAAAGTCATAGTATAGTATGTCGAAAAAAGTCACAAAAAGTCATAGTATAGTATGTCGAAAAAAGTCACAAAAAGTCATAGTATAGTATGTCGAAAAAAGTCATAATAGCATGTTGAAAAAAGTCATCGTATAGCATGTCGAAAAAAGGCACAAAAAAGTCATGGTATAGTATGTCGAAAAAAGTCACAAAAAGTCATAGTATAGTATGTCGAAAAAAGTCATAGTATAGTATATCGAAAAAAGTCACAAAAAAGTCATAGTATAGTATGTCGAAAAAGTCATATAATAGCATGTTGAAAAAAGTCATCGTATAGCATGTCGAAAAAAGTCACAAAAAAGTCATAGTATAGTATGTCGAAAAAAGTCACAAAAAAGTCATAGTATAGTATGTCGAAAAAAGTCACAAAAAGTCATAGTATAGTATGTCGAAAAAAGTCATATAATAGCATGTTGAAAAAAAGTCATCGTATAGCATGTCGAAAAAAGTCATAGTATAGCATGTCGCAAAAAGTCACAAAAAAGTCATAGTATAGTATGTCGAAAAAAGTCATATAATAGCATGTTGAAAAAAGTCATCGTATAGCATGTCGAAAAAAGTCACAAAAAAGTCATAGTATAGTATGTCGAAAAAAGTCACCAAAAAGTCATCGTATAGCATGTCGAAAAAAGGCACAAAAAAGTCATGGTATAGTATGTCGAAAAAAGTCACAAAAAGTCATAGTATAGTATGTCGAAAAAAGTCACGAAAAAAGTAATATAATAGCATGTCGAAAAAGTCATATAATAGCATGTTGAAAAAAGTCATCGTATAGCATGTCGAAAAAGTCATATAATAGCATGTTGAAAAAAGTCATCGTATAGCATGTCGAAAAAAGTCACAAAAAAGTCATATTATAGTATGTCGAAAAAAGTCACAAAAAAGTCATAGTATAGTATGTCGAAAAAAGTCACAAAAAGTCATAGTATAGTATGTCGAAAAAAGTCATATAATAGCATGTTGAAAAAAAGTCATCGTATAGCATGTCGAAAAAAGTCATAGTATAGCATGTCGCAAAAAGTCACAAAAAAGTCATAGTATAGTATGTCGAAAAAAGTCATATAATAGCATGTTGAAAAAAGTCATCGTATAGCATGTCGAAAAAAGTCACAAAAAAGTCATAGTATAGTATGTCGAAAAAAGTCACCAAAAAGTCATAGTATAGTATGTCGAAAAAAGTCACAAAAAGTCATAGTATAGTATGTCGAAAAAAGTCACAAAAAGTCATAGTATAGTATGTCGAAAAAAGTCATATAATAGCATGTCGAAAAAAGTCGAAAAAAAGTCATAGTATAGTATGTCGAAAAAAGTCACAAAAAAGTCATAGTATAGTATGTCGAAAAAAGTCACAAAAAGTCATAGTATAGTATGTCGAAAAAAAGTCATATAATAGCATGTCGAAAAAAGTCACAAAAAAGTCATAGTATAGTATGTCGAAAAAAGTCACAAAAAAGTCATAGTATAGTATGTCGAAAAAAGTCACAAAAAGTCATAGTATAGTATGTCGAAAAAAGTCATAATAGCATGTTGAAAAAAGTCATCGTATAGCATGTCGAAAGAAGGCACAAAAAAGTCATGGTATAGTATGTCGAAAAAAGTCACAAAAAGTCATAGTATAGTATGTCGAAAAAAGTCATAGTATAGTATATCGAAAAAAGTCACAAAAAAGTCATAGTATAGTATATCGAAAAAAGTCACAAAAAAGTCATAGTATAGTATGTCGAAAAAAGTCACAAAAAAGTCATAGTATAGTATGTCGAAAAAAGTCACAAAAAGTCATAGTATAGTATGTCGAAAAAAGTAATATAATAGCATGTCGAAAAAAGTCACAAAAAAGTCATAGTATAGTATGTCGGAAAAAGTCACAAAAAAGTCATAGTATAGTATGTCGAAAAAAGTCACAAAAAGTCATAGTATAGTATGTCGAAAAAAGTCACAAAAAAGTCATAGTATAGTATGTCGAAAAAAGTCACAAAAAGTCATAGTATAGTATGTCGAAAAAAGTCATATAATAGCATGTCGAAAAAAGTCACAAAAAAGTCATAGTATAGTATGTCGAAAAAAGTCACAAAAAAGTCATAGTATAGTATGTCAAAAAAAGTCACAAAAAGTCATAGTATAGTATGTCGAAAAAAGTCATATAATAGCATGTCGAAAAAAGTCACAAAAAAGTCATAGTATAGTATGTCGAAAAAAGTCATATAATAGCATGTTGAAAAAAGTCATCGTATAGCATGTCGAAAAAAGTCACAAAAAAGTCATAGTATAGTATGTCGAAAAAAGTCACCAAAAAGTCATAGTATAGTATGTCGAAAAAAGTCACAAAAAGTCATAGTATAGTATGTCGAAAAAAGTCACAAAAAGTCATAGTATAGTATGTCGAAAAAAGTCATATAATAGCATGTCGAAAAAAGTCACAAAAAAGTCATAGTATAGTATGTCGAAAAAAGTCACAAAAAAGTCATAGTATAGTATGTCGAAAAAAGTCACAAAAAGTCATAGTATAGTATGTCGAAAAAAAGTCATATAATAGCATGTCGAAAAAAGTCACAAAAAAGTCATAGTATAGTATGTCGAAAAAAGTCACAAAAAAGTCATAGTATAGTATGTCGAAAAAAGTCACAAAAAGTCATAGTATAGTATGTCGAAAAAAGTCATAATAGCATGTTGAAAAAAGTCATCGTATAGCATGTCGAAAGAAGGCACAAAAAAGTCATGGTATAGTATGTCGAAAAAAGTCACAAAAAGTCATAGTATAGTATGTCGAAAAAAGTCATAGTATAGTATATCGAAAAAAGTCACAAAAAAGTCATAGTATAGTATATCGAAAAAAGTCACAAAAAAGTCATAGTATAGTATGTCGAAAAAAGTCACAAAAAAGTCATAGTATAGTATGTCGAAAAAAGTCACAAAAAGTCATAGTATAGTATGTCGAAAAAAGTAATATAATAGCATGTCGAAAAAAGTCACAAAAAAGTCATAGTATAGTATGTCGGAAAAAGTCACAAAAAAGTCATAGTATAGTATGTCGAAAAAAGTCACAAAAAGTCATAGTATAGTATGTCGAAAAAAGTCACAAAAAAGTCATAGTATAGTATGTCGAAAAAAGTCACAAAAAGTCATAGTATAGTATGTCGAAAAAAGTCATATAATAGCATGTCGAAAAAAGTCACAAAAAAGTCATAGTATAGTATGTCGAAAAAAGTCACAAAAAAGTCATAGTATAGTATGTCGAAAAAAGTCACAAAAAGTCATAGTATAGTATGTCGAAAAAAGTCATATAATAGCATGTCGAAAAAAGTCACAAAAAAGTCATAGTATAGTATGTCGAAAAAAGTCACAAAAAAGTCATAGTATAGTATGTCGAAAAAAGTCACAAAAAGTCATCGTATAGTATGTCGAAAAAAGTCACAAAAAAGTCATAGTATAGTATGTCGAAAAAAGTCATAATAGCATGTTGAAAAAAGTCATCGTATAGCATGTCGAAAAAAGGCACAAAAAAGTCATGGTATAGTATGTCGAAAAAAGTCACAAAAAGTCATAGTATAGTATGTCGAAAAAAGTCACGAAAAAAGTAATATAATAGCATGTCGAAAAAGTCATATAATAGCATGTTGAAAAAAGTCATCGTATAGCATGTCGAAAAAGTCATATAATAGCATGTTGAAAAAAGTCATCGTATAGCATGTCGAAAAAAGTCACAAAAAAGTCATAGTATAGTATGTCGAAAAAAGTCACAAAAAAGTCATAGTATAGTATGTCGAAAAAAGTCACAAAAAGTCATAGTATAGTATGTCGAAAAAAGTCATATAATAGCATGTTGAAAAAAAGTCATCGTATAGCATGTCGAAAAAAGTCATAGTATAGCATGTCGCAAAAAGTCACAAAAAAGTCATAGTATAGTATGTCGAAAAAAGTCATATAATAGCATGTTGAAAAAAGTCATCGTATAGCATGTCGAAAAAAGTCACAAAAAAGTCATAGTATAGTATGTCGAAAAAAGTCACCAAAAAGTCATAGTATAGTATGTCGAAAAAAGTCACAAAAAGTCATAGTATAGTATGTCGAAAAAAGTCACAAAAAGTCATAGTATAGTATGTCGAAAAAAGTCACAAAAAAGTCATAGTATAGTATGTCGAAAAAAGTCATATAATAGCATGTTGAAAAAAGTCATCGTATAGCATGTCGAAAAAAGTCACAAAAAAGTCATAGTATAGTATGTCGAAAAAAGTCACAAAAAAGTCATAGTATAGTATGTCGAAAAAAGTCACAAAAAGTCATAGTATAGTATGTCGAAAAAAGTCATATAATAGCATGTTGAAAAAAAGTCATCGTATAGCATGTCGAAAAAAGTCATAGTATAGCATGTCGCAAAAAGTCACAAAAAAGTCATAGTATAGTATGTCGAAAAAAGTCATATAATAGCATGTTGAAAAAAGTCATCGTATAGCATGTCGAAAAAAGTCACAAAAAAGTCATAGTATAGTATGTCGAAAAAAGTCACCAAAAAGTCATAGTATAGTATGTCGAAAAAAGTCACAAAAAGTCATAGTATAGTATGTCGAAAAAAGTCACAAAAAGTCATAGTATAGTATGTCGAAAAAAGTCACAAAAAAGTCATAGTATAGTATGTCGAAAAAAGTCATATAATAGCATGTTGAAAAAAGTCATCGTATAGCATGTCGAAAAAAGTCACAAAAAAGTCATAGTATAGTAAGTCGAAAAAAGTCACAAAAAAGTCATAGTATAGTATGTCGAAAAAAGTCACAAAAAGTCATAGTATAGTATGTCGAAAAAAGTCACGAAAAAAGTAATATAATAGCATGTCGAAAAAGTCATATAATAGCATGTTGAAAAAAGTCATCGTATAGCATGTCGAAAAAGTCATGTAATAGCATGTTGAAAAAAGTCATCGTATAGCATGTCGAAAAAAGTCACAAAAAAGTCATAGTATAGTATGTCGAAAAAAGTCACAAAAAAGTCATAGTATAGTATGTCGAAAAAAGTCACAAAAAAGTCATAGTATAGTATGTCGAAAAAAGTCATATAATAGCATGTTGAAAAAAGTCATCGTATAGCATGTCGAAAAAAGTCACAAAAAAGTCATAGTATAGCATGTCGAAAAAAGTCACAAAAAGTCATAGTATAGTATGTCGAAAAAAGTCATAGTATAGTATATCGAAAAAAGTCACAAAAAAGTCATATTATAGTATGTCGAAAAAAGTCACAAAAAAGTCATAGTATAGTATGTCGAAAAAAGTCACAAAAAGTCATAGTATAGTATGTCGAAAAAAGTCATATAATAGCATGTCGAAAAAAGTCACAAAAAAGTCATAGTATAGTATGTCGAAAAAAGTCACAAAAAAGTCATAGGATAGTATGTCGAAAAAAGTCATATAATAGCATGTTGAAAAAAGTCATATAATAGCATGTTGAAAAAAGTCATATAATAGCATGTTGAAAAAAGTCATCGTATAGCATGTCGAAAAAAGTCACGAAAAAGTCATTGTATAGCATGTTGAAAAAAGTCATCGTATAGCATGTCGAAAAAAAGTCACGAATAAAGTAATTGTATAGCATGTCGATAAAAATCACGAAAAAAGTCATCGTATAGCATGTCGAAAAAAAGTCACGAATAAAGTCATCGTATAGCATGTCGAAAAAAGTCACAAAAAAAGTCATCGTATAGCATGTCGAAAAAAGTCACAAAAAAGTCATAGTATAGTATGTCGAAAAAAGTCACAAAAAAGTCATAGGATAGTATGTCGAAAAAAGTCACGAAAAAAGTAATATAATAGCATGTCGAAAAAGTCATTGTATAGCATGTCGAAAAAAGTCATCGTATAGCATGTCGAAAAAGCCATATAATAGCATGTTAAAAAAAGTCATCGTATAGCATGTCGAAAAAAAGTCATCGTATAGCATGTCGAAAAAAGTCACAAAAAAGTCATAGTATAGTATGTCGAAAAAAGTCACAAAAAAGTCATAGTATAGTATGTCGAAAAAAGTCATATAATAGCATGTTGAAAAAAGTCATCGTATAGCATGTCGAAAAAAGTCACAAAAAAGTCATAGTATAGTATGTCGAAAAAAGTCCCAAAAAAGTCATAGTATAGTATGTCGAAAAAAGTCATATAATAGCATGTTGAAAAAAGTCATCGTATAGCATGTCGAAAAAAGTCACAAAAAAGTCATAGTATAGTATGTCGAAAAAAGTCACAAAAACGTCATCGTATAGCATGTCGAAAAAAGTCACGAAAAAAGTCATCGTATAGCATGTCGAAAAAGTCATCGTATAGCATGTCGAAAAAAAGTCACGAATGACGTCATCGTATAGCATGTCGAAAAAAGTCACGAAAAAGTCATCGTATAGCATGTCGAAAAAAAGTCACGAATAAAGTCATCGTATAGCATGTCGAAAAAAGTCACAAAAAAAGTCATCGTATAGCATGTTGAAAAAAGTCATCGTATAGCATGTCGAAAAAAGTCACAAAAAAGTCATAGTATAGTATGTCGAAAAAAGTCACAAAAAAGTCATAGGATAGTATGTCGAAAAAAGTCACGAAAAAAGTAATATAATAGCATGTCGAAAAAGTCATTGTATAGCATGTCGAAAAAAGTCATCGTATAGCATGTTGAAAAAGTCATATAATAGCATGTTAAAAAAAGTCATCGTATAGCATGTCGAAAAAAAGTCATTGTATAGCATGTCGAAAAAAGTCACAAAAAAGTCATAGTATAGTATGTCGAAAAAAGTCACAAAAAAGTCATAGTATAGTATGTCGAAAAAAGTCATATAATAGCATGTTGAAAAAAGTCTTCGTATAGCATGTCGAAAAAAGTCACAAAAAAGTCATAGTATAGTATGTCGAAAAAAGTCATATAATAGCATGTTGAAAAAAGTCATCGTATAGCATGTCAAAAAAAGTCATCGAAAAGCATGTCGAAAAACGTCGAAAAAAGTCATATAATAGCATGTTGAAAAAAAGTCATCGTATAGCATGTCGAAAAAAGTCACAAAAAAGTCATAGTATAGCATGTCGCAAAAAGTCACAAAAAAGTCATAGTATAGTATGTCGAAAAAAGTCATATAATAGCATGTTGAAAAAAGTCATCGTATAGCATGTCGAAAAAAGTCACAAAAAAGTCATAGTATAGTATGTCGAAAAAACTCACAAAAACGTCATCGTATAGCATGTCGAAAAAAGTCACGAAAAAAGTCATCGTATAGCATGTCGAAAAAGTCATCGTATAGCATGTCGAAAAAAAGTCACGAATGACGTCATCGTATAGCATGTCGAAAAAAGTCACGAAAAAGTCATCATATCGCATGTTGAAAAAAGTAATCGTATAGCATGTCGAAAAAAGTCACGAAAAAGTCATCGTATAGCATGTCAAAAAAAGTCATCGAAAAGCATGTTGAAAAACGTCGAAAAAAGTCATATAATAGCATGTTGAAAAAAAGTCATCGTATAGCATGTCGAAAAAAGTCACAAAAAAGTCATAGTATAGCATGTCGCAAAAAGTCACAAAAAAGTCATAGTATAGTATGTCGAAAAAAGTCATATAATAGCATGTTGAAAAAAGTCATTGTATAGCATGTCGAAAAAAGTCACAAAAAAGTCATAGGATAGTATGTCGAAAAAAGTCACGAAAAAAGTAATATAATAGCATGTCGAAAAAGTCATTGTATAGCATGTCGAAGAAAGTCATCGTATAGCATGTCGAAAAAGTCATATAATAGCATGTTAAAAAAAGTCATCATATAGCATGTCGAAAAAAAGTCACGAAAAAAGTAATCGTATAGCATGTCGAAAAAGTCATATAATAGCATGTTGAAAAAAGTCATCGTATAGCATGTCGAAAAAGTCATGTAATAGCATGTTGAAAAAAGTCATCGTATAGCATGTCGAAAAAAGTCACAAAAAAGTCATAGTATAGTATGTCGAAAAAAGTCACAAAAAAGTCATAGTATAGTATGTCGAAAAAAGTCACAAAAAAGTCATAGTATAGTATGTCGAAAAAAGTCATATAATAGCATGTTGAAAAAAGTCATCGTATAGCATGTCGAAAAAAGTCACAAAAAAGTCATAGTATAGCATGTCGAAAAAAGTCACAAAAAGTCATAGTATAGTATGTCGAAAAAAGTCATAGTATAGTATATCGAAAAAAGTCACAAAAAAGTCATATTATAGTATGTCGAAAAAAGTCACAAAAAAGTCATAGTATAGTATGTCGAAAAAAGTCACAAAAAGTCATAGTATAGTATGTCGAAAAAAGTCATATAATAGCATGTCGAAAAAAGTCACAAAAAAGTCATAGTATAGTATGTCGAAAAAAGTCACAAAAAAGTCATAGGATAGTATGTCGAAAAAAGTCATATAATAGCATGTTGAAAAAAGTCATATAATAGCATGTTGAAAAAAGTCATATAATAGCATGTTGAAAAAAGTCATCGTATAGCATGTCGAAAAAAGTCACGAAAAAGTCATTGTATAGCATGTTGAAAAAAGTCATCGTATAGCATGTCGAAAAAAAGTCACGAATAAAGTAATTGTATAGCATGTCGATAAAAATCACGAAAAAAGTCATCGTATAGCATGTCGAAAAAAAGTCACGAATAAAGTCATCGTATAGCATGTCGAAAAAAGTCACAAAAAAAGTCATCGTATAGCATGTCGAAAAAAGTCACAAAAAAGTCATAGTATAGTATGTCGAAAAAAGTCACAAAAAAGTCATAGGATAGTATGTCGAAAAAAGTCACGAAAAAAGTAATATAATAGCATGTCGAAAAAGTCATTGTATAGCATGTCGAAAAAAGTCATCGTATAGCATGTCGAAAAAGCCATATAATAGCATGTTAAAAAAAGTCATCGTATAGCATGTCGAAAAAAAGTCATCGTATAGCATGTCGAAAAAAGTCACAAAAAAGTCATAGTATAGTATGTCGAAAAAAGTCACAAAAAAGTCATAGTATAGTATGTCGAAAAAAGTCATATAATAGCATGTTGAAAAAAGTCATCGTATAGCATGTCGAAAAAAGTCACAAAAAAGTCATAGTATAGTATGTCGAAAAAAGTCCCAAAAAAGTCATAGTATAGTATGTCGAAAAAAGTCATATAATAGCATGTTGAAAAAAGTCATCGTATAGCATGTCGAAAAAAGTCACAAAAAAGTCATAGTATAGTATGTCGAAAAAAGTCACAAAAACGTCATCGTATAGCATGTCGAAAAAAGTCACGAAAAAAGTCATCGTATAGCATGTCGAAAAAGTCATCGTATAGCATGTCGAAAAAAAGTCACGAATGACGTCATCGTATAGCATGTCGAAAAAAGTCACGAAAAAGTCATCGTATAGCATGTTGAAAAAAGTCATCGTATAGCATGTCGAAAAAAGTCACGAAAAAGTCATCGTATAGCATGTTGAAAAAAGTCATCGTATAGCATGTCGAAAAAAAGTCACGAATAAAGTAATTGTATAGCATGTCGATAAAAATCACGAAAAAAGTCATCGTATAGCATGTCGAAAAAAAGTCACGAATAAAGTCATCGTATAGCATGTCGAAAAAAGTCACAAAAAAAGTCATCGTATAGCATGTTGAAAAAAGTCATCGTATAGCATGTCGAAAAAAGTCACAAAAAAGTCATAGTATAGTATGTCGAAAAAAGTCACAAAAAAGTCATAGGATAGTATGTCGAAAAAAGTCACGAAAAAAGTAATATAATAGCATGTCGAAAAAGTCATTGTATAGCATGTCGAAAAAAGTCATCGTATAGCATGTTGAAAAAGTCATATAATAGCATGTTAAAAAAAGTCATCGTATAGCATGTCGAAAAAAAGTCATTGTATAGCATGTCGAAAAAAGTCACAAAAAAGTCATAGTATAGTATGTCGAAAAAAGTCACAAAAAAGTCATAGTATAGTATGTCGAAAAAAGTCATATAATAGCATGTTGAAAAAAGTCTTCGTATAGCATGTCGAAAAAAGTCACAAAAAAGTCATAGTATAGTATGTCGAAAAAAGTCATATAATAGCATGTTGAAAAAAGTCATCGTATAGCATGTCAAAAAAAGTCATCGAAAAGCATGTCGAAAAACGTCGAAAAAAGTCATATAATAGCATGTTGAAAAAAAGTCATCGTATAGCATGTCGAAAAAAGTCACAAAAAAGTCATAGTATAGCATGTCGCAAAAAGTCACAAAAAAGTCATAGTATAGTATGTCGAAAAAAGTCATATAATAGCATGTTGAAAAAAGTCATCGTATAGCATGTCGAAAAAAGTCACAAAAAAGTCATAGTATAGTATGTCGAAAAAACTCACAAAAACGTCATCGTATAGCATGTCGAAAAAAGTCACGAAAAAAGTCATCGTATAGCATGTCGAAAAAGTCATCGTATAGCATGTCGAAAAAAAGTCACGAATGACGTCATCGTATAGCATGTCGAAAAAAGTCACGAAAAAGTCATCATATCGCATGTTGAAAAAAGTAATCGTATAGCATGTCGAAAAAAGTCACGAAAAAGTCATCGTATAGCATGTCAAAAAAAGTCATCGAAAAGCATGTTGAAAAACGTCGAAAAAAGTCATATAATAGCATGTTGAAAAAAAGTCATCGTATAGCATGTCGAAAAAAGTCACAAAAAAGTCATAGTATAGCATGTCGCAAAAAGTCACAAAAAAGTCATAGTATAGTATGTCGAAAAAAGTCATATAATAGCATGTTGAAAAAAGTCATTGTATAGCATGTCGAAAAAAGTCACAAAAAAGTCATAGGATAGTATGTCGAAAAAAGTCACGAAAAAAGTAATATAATAGCATGTCGAAAAAGTCATTGTATAGCATGTCGAAGAAAGTCATCGTATAGCATGTCGAAAAAGTCATATAATAGCATGTTAAAAAAAGTCATCATATAGCATGTCGAAAAAAAGTCACGAAAAAAGTAATCGTATAGCATGTCGAAAAAGTCATATAATAGCATGTTGAATAAAGTCATTGTATAGCATGTTGAAAAAAATCATGAAAAAAGTCATCGTATAGCATGTTGAAAAAAGTCATCGTATAGCATGTCGAAAAAGTCACAAAAAAGTCATAGTATAGTATGTCGAAAAAAGTCACGAAAAAGTCATAGTATAGTATGTCGAAAAAAGTCACAAAAAAGTCATAGTATAGTATGTCGAAAAAAGTCATCGTATAGCATGTCGAAAAAAGTCACAAAAAAGTCATAGTATAGTATGTCGAAAAAAGTCACGAAAAAAGTCATAGTATAGCATGTCATTAAAATGTCATTGTATAATTTGTCATTATGTCATTGTATAATATATTAGAATGTCACTGTATATTATGTCATTTGAGTGTCATTGTATAATGTGATTTGAATGTTTATGTATCTCATTAACATGTCATTGTATAATGTGATTTGAATGTCTATGTATGATCTCATTAAAATATCATTGTATATGTCATTTAAATGAAAAAAAGTCATAGTATGTTGAAAAAAGTCATAATACAGTATAAAAAAGTCATTACAGTATATATCGAAAAAGGCATAAACAAGTAATATTACAGTATATATCGAAAAAAGTCTTAAAAAAGTAATATAGTATGCTGACAAAGTCATCGTATAGCATGTCGAAAAAGTCATATAATAGCATGTTGAAAAAAGTCATCGTATAGCATGTCGAAAAAAGTCACAAAAAAGTCATAGTATAGTATGTCGAAAAAAGTCACAAAAAAGTCATAGTATAGTATGTCGAAAAAAGTCATATAATAGCATGTTGAAAAAAGTCATCGTATAGCATGTCAAAAAAAGTCATCGAAAAGCATGTCGAAAAACGTCGAAAAAAGTCATATAATAGCATGTTGAAAAAAAGTCATCGTATAGCATGTCGAAAAAAGTCACAAAAAAGTCATAGTATAGCATGTCGCAAAAAGTCACAAAAAAGTCATAGTATAGTATGTCGAAAAAAGTCATATAATAGCATGTTGAAAAAAGTCATCGTATAGCATGTCGAAAAAAGTCACAAAAAAGTCATAGTATAGTATGTCGAAAAAAGTCACAAAAAGTCATAGTATAGTATGTCGAAAAAAGTCATAGTATAGTATATCGAAAAAAGTCACAAAAAAGTCATAGTATAGTATATCGAAAAAAGTCACAAAAAAGTCATAGTATAGTATGTCGAAAAAAGTCATATAATAGCATGTCGAAAAAAGTCACAAAAAGTCATAGTATAGTATATCGAAAAAAGTCATAGTATAGTATGTCGAAAAAAGTCACAAAAAAGTCATAGTATAGTATGTCGAAAAAAGTCATATAATAGCATGTTGAAAAAAGTCATCGTATAGCATGTCGAAAAAAGTCACAAAAAAGTCATAGTATAGTATGTCGAAAAAAGTCACAAAAAAGTCATAGTATAGTATGTCGAAAAAAGTCACAAAAAAGTCATAGTATAGTATGTCGAAAAAAGTCATCGTATAGCATGTCGAAAAAAGTCACAAAAAAGTCATAGTATAGTATGTCGAAAAAAGTCACAAAAAAGTCATAGTATAGTATGTCGAAAAAAGTCATATAATAGCATGTTGAAAAAAGTAATCGTATAGCATGTCAAAAAAAGTCATCGAAAAGCATGTCGAAAAACGTCGAAAAAAGTAATATAATAGCATGTTGAAAAAAAGTCATCGTATAGCATGTCGAAAAAAGTCACAAAAAAGTCATAGTATAGCATGTCGCAAAAAGTCACAAAAAAGTCATAGTATAGTATGTCGAAAAAAGTCATATAATAGCATGTTGAAAAAAGTCATCGTATAGCATGTCGAAAAAAGTCACAAAAAAGTCATAGTATAGTATGTCGAAAAAAGTCACAAAAAGTCATAGTATAGTATGTCGAAAAAAGTCATAGTATAGTATATCGAAAAAAGTCACAAAAAAGTCATAGTATAGTATATCGAAAAAAGTCACAAAAAAGTCATAGTATAGTATATCGAAAAAAGTCACAAAAAAGTCATAGTATAGTATGTCGAAAAAAGTCATATAATAGCATGTCGAAAAAAGTCACAAAAAGTCATAGTATAGTATATCGAAAAAAGTCATAGTATAGTATGTCGAAAAAAGTCACAAAAAAGTCATAGTATAGTATGTCGAAAAAAGTCATATAATAGCATGTCGAAAAAAGTCACAAAAAGTCATAGTATAGTATATCGAAAAAAGTCATAGTATAGTATGTCGAAAAAAGTCACAAAAAAGTCATAGTATAGTATGTCGAAAAAAGTCATATAATAGCATGTTGAAAAAAGTCATCGTATAGCATGTCGAAAAAAGTCACAAAAAAGTCATAGTATAGTATGTCGAAAAAAGTCCCAAAAAAGTCATAGTATAGTATGTCGAAAAAAGTCATATAATAGCATGTTGAAAAAAGTCATCGTATAGCATGTCGAAAAAAGTCACAAAAAAGTCATAGTATAGTATGTCGAAAAAAGTCACAAAAACGTCATCGTATAGCATGTCGAAAAAAGTCACGAAAAAAGTCATCGTATAGCATGTCGAAAA
Source organism: Eutrigla gurnardus (assembly GCF_963514095.1). NCBI lineage: Eukaryota > Metazoa > Chordata > Actinopteri > Perciformes > Triglidae > Eutrigla > Eutrigla gurnardus. The sequence goes on from NC_139921.1 coordinate 25,664,756, forward strand.
AGTCATCGTATAGCATGTCGAAAAAAAGTCACGAATGACGTCATCGTATAGCATGTCGAAAAAAGTCACGAAAAAGTCATCGTATAGCATGTTGAAAAAAGTCATCGTATAGCATGTCGAAAAAAAGTCATGAATAAAGTAATTGTATAGCATGTCGATAAAAATCACGAAAAAAGTCATCGTATAGCACGTCGAAAAAAAGTCACGAATAAAGTCATCGTATAGCATGTCGAAAAAAGTCACAAAAAAAGTCTTCGTATAGCATGTTGAAAAAAGTCATCGTATAGCATGTCGAAAAAAGTCACAAAAAAGTCATAGTATAGTATGTCGAAAAAAGTCACAAAAAAGTCATAGGATAGTATGTCGAAAAAAGTCACGAAAAAAGTAATATAATAGCATGTCGAAAAAGTCATTGTATAGCATGTCGAAGAAAGTCATCGTATAGCATGTCGAAAAAGTCATATAATAGCATGTTAAAAAAAGTCATCATATAGCATGTCGAAAAAAAGTCACGAAAAAAGTAATCGTATAGCATGTCGAAAAAGTCATATAATAGCATGTTGAATAAAGTCATTGTATAGCATGTTGAAAAAAATCATGAAAAAAGTCATCGTATAGCATGTTGAAAAAAGTCATCGTATAGCATGTCGAAAAAGTCACAAAAAAGTCATAGTATAGTATGTCGAAAAAAGTCACGAAAAAAGTCATAGTATAGCATGTCATTAAAATGTCATTGTATAATTTGTCATTATGTCATTGTATAATATATTAGAATGTCACTGTATATTATGTCATTTGAGTGTCATTGTATAATGTGATTTGAATGTTTATGTATCTCATTAACATGTCATTGTATAATGTGATTTGAATGTCTATGTATGATCTCATTAAAATATCATTGTATATGTCATTTAAATGAAAAAAAGTCATAGTATGTTGAAAAAAGTCATAATACAGTATAAAAAAGTAATTACAGTATATATCGAAAAAGGCATAAACAAGTAATATTACAGTATATATCGAAAAAAGTCTTAAAAAAGTAATATAGTATGCTGACAAAGTCATCGTATAGCATGTCGAAAAAGTCATATAATAGCATGTTGAAAAAAGTCATCGTATAGCATGTCGAAAAAAGTCACAAAAAAGTCATAGTATAGTATGTCGAAAAAAGTCACAAAAAAGTCATAGTATAGTATGTCGAAAAAAGTCACAAAAAAGTCATAGTATAGTATGTCGAAAAAAGTCATATAATAGCATGTTGAAAAAAGTCATCGTATAGCATGTCAAAAAAAGTCATCGAAAAGCATGTCGAAAAACGTCGAAAAAAGTCATATAATAGCATGTTGAAAAAAAGTCATCGTATAGCATGTCGAAAAAAGTCACAAAAAAGTCATAGTATAGCATGTCGCAAAAAGTCACAAAAAAGTCATAGTATAGTATGTCGAAAAAAGTCATATAATAGCATGTTGAAAAAAGTCATCGTATAGCATGTCGAAAAAAGTCACAAAAAAGTCATAGTATAGTATGTCGAAAAAAGTCACAAAAAGTCATAGTATAGTATGTCGAAAAAAGTCATAGTATAGTATATCGAAAAAAGTCACAAAAAAGTCATAGTATAGTATATCGAAAAAAGTCACAAAAAAGTCATAGTATAGTATGTCGAAAAAAGTCATATAATAGCATGTCGAAAAAAGTCACAAAAAGTCATAGTATAGTATATCGAAAAAAGTCATAGTATAGTATGTCGAAAAAAGTCACAAAAAAGTCATAGTATAGTATGTCGAAAAAAGTCATATAATAGCATGTTGAAAAAAGTCATCGTATAGCATGTCGAAAAAAGTCACAAAAAAGTCATAGTATAGTATGTCGAAAAAAGTCACAAAAAAGTCATAGTATAGTATGTCGAAAAAAGTCACAAAAAAGTCATAGTATAGTATGTCGAAAAAAGTCATCGTATAGCATGTCGAAAAAAGTCACAAAAAAGTCATAGTATAGTATGTCGAAAAAAGTCACAAAAAAGTCATAGTATAGTATGTCGAAAAAAGTCATATAATAGCATGTTGAAAAAAGTAATCGTATAGCATGTCAAAAAAAGTCATCGAAAAGCATGTCGAAAAACGTCGAAAAAAGTAATATAATAGCATGTTGAAAAAAAGTCATCGTATAGCATGTCGAAAAAAGTCACAAAAAAGTCATAGTATAGCATGTCGCAAAAAGTCACAAAAAAGTCATAGTATAGTATGTCGAAAAAAGTCATATAATAGCATGTTGAAAAAAGTCATCGTATAGCATGTCGAAAAAAGTCACAAAAAAGTCATAGTATAGTATGTCGAAAAAAGTCACAAAAAGTCATAGTATAGTATGTCGAAAAAAGTCATAGTATAGTATATCGAAAAAAGTCACAAAAAAGTCATAGTATAGTATATCGAAAAAAGTCACAAAAAAGTCATAGTATAGTATATCGAAAAAAGTCACAAAAAAGTCATAGTATAGTATGTCGAAAAAAGTCATATAATAGCATGTCGAAAAAAGTCACAAAAAGTCATAGTATAGTATATCGAAAAAAGTCATAGTATAGTATGTCGAAAAAAGTCACAAAAAAGTCATAGTATAGTATGTCGAAAAAAGTCATATAATAGCATGTCGAAAAAAGTCACAAAAAGTCATAGTATAGTATATCGAAAAAAGTCATAGTATAGTATGTCGAAAAAAGTCACAAAAAAGTCATAGTATAGTATGTCGAAAAAAGTCATATAATAGCATGTTGAAAAAAGTCATCGTATAGCATGTCGAAAAAAGTCACAAAAAAGTCATAGTATAGTATGTCGAAAAAAGTCCCAAAAAAGTCATAGTATAGTATGTCGAAAAAAGTCATATAATAGCATGTTGAAAAAAGTCATCGTATAGCATGTCGAAAAAAGTCACAAAAAAGTCATAGTATAGTATGTCGAAAAAAGTCACAAAAACGTCATCGTATAGCATGTCGAAAAAAGTCACGAAAAAAGTCATCGTATAGCATGTCGAAAAAGTCATCGTATAGCATGTCGAAAAAAAGTCACGAATGACGTCATCGTATAGCATGTCGAAAAAAGTCACGAAAAAGTCATCGTATAGCATGTTGAAAAAAGTCATCGTATAGCATGTCGAAAAAAAGTCATGAATAAAGTAATTGTATAGCATGTCGATAAAAATCACGAAAAAAGTCATCGTATAGCACGTCGAAAAAAAGTCACGAATAAAGTCATCGTATAGCATGTCGAAAAAAGTCACAAAAAAAGTCTTCGTATAGCATGTTGAAAAAAGTCATCGTATAGCATGTCGAAAAAAGTCACAAAAAAGTCATAGTATAGTATGTCGAAAAAAGTCACAAAAAAGTCATAGGATAGTATGTCGAAAAAAGTCACGAAAAAAGTAATATAATAGCATGTCGAAAAAGTCATTGTATAGCATGTCGAAGAAAGTCATCGTATAGCATGTCGAAAAAGTCATATAATAGCATGTTAAAAAAAGTCATCATATAGCATGTCGAAAAAAAGTCACGAAAAAAGTAATCGTATAGCATGTCGAAAAAGTCATATAATAGCATGTTGAATAAAGTCATTGTATAGCATGTTGAAAAAAATCATGAAAAAAGTCATCGTATAGCATGTTGAAAAAAGTCATCGTATAGCATGTCGAAAAAGTCACAAAAAAGTCATAGTATAGTATGTCGAAAAAAGTCACGAAAAAAGTCATAGTATAGCATGTCATTAAAATGTCATTGTATAATTTGTCATTATGTCATTGTATAATATATTAGAATGTCACTGTATATTATGTCATTTGAGTGTCATTGTATAATGTGATTTGAATGTTTATGTATCTCATTAACATGTCATTGTATAATGTGATTTGAATGTCTATGTATGATCTCATTAAAATATCATTGTATATGTCATTTAAATGAAAAAAAGTCATAGTATGTTGAAAAAAGTCATAATACAGTATAAAAAAGTCATTACAGTATATATCGAAAAAGGCATAAACAAGTAATATTACAGTATATATCGAAAAAAGTCTTAAAAAAGTAATATAGTATGCTGACAAAGTCATCGTATAGCATGTCGAAAAAGTCATATAATAGCATGTTGAAAAAAGTCATCGTATAGCATGTCGAAAAAAGTCACAAAAAAGTCATAGTATAGTATGTCGAAAAAAGTCACAAAAAAGTCATAGTATAGTATGTCGAAAAAAGTCACAAAAAAGTCATAGTATAGTATGTCGAAAAAAGTCATCGTATAGCATGTCGAAAAAAGTCACAAAAAAGTCATAGTATAGTATGTCGAAAAAAGTCACGAAAAAAGTCATAGTATAGCATGTCATTAAAATGTCATTGTATAATTTGTCATTATGTCATTGTATAATATATTAGAATGTCACTGTATATTATGTCATTTGAGTGTCATTGTATAATGTGATTTGAATGTCTATGTATGATCTCATTAAAATATCATTGTATATGTCATTTAAATGAAAAAAAGTCATAGTATGTTGAAAAAAGTCATAATACAGTATAAAAAAGTCATTACAGTATATATCGAAAAAGGCATAAACAAGTAATATTACAGTATATATCGAAAAAAGTCTTAAAAAAGTAATATAGTATGCTGACAAAGTCATCGTATAGCATGTCGAAAAAGTCATATAATAGCATGTTGAAAAAAGTCATCGTATAGCATGTCGAAAAAAGTCACAAAAAAGTCATAGTATAGTATGTCGAAAAAAGTCACAAAAAAGTCATAGTATAGTATGTCGAAAAAAGTCACAAAAAAGTCATAGTATAGTATGTCGAAAAAAGTCATATAATAGCATGTTGAAAAAAGTCATCGTATAGCATGTCAAAAAAAGTCATCGAAAAGCATGTCGAAAAACGTCGAAAAAAGTCATATAATAGCATGTTGAAAAAAAGTCATCGTATAGCATGTCGAAAAAAGTCACAAAAAAGTCATAGTATAGCATGTCGCAAAAAGTCACAAAAAAGTCATAGTATAGTATGTCGAAAAAAGTCATATAATAGCATGTTGAAAAAAGTCATCGTATAGCATGTCGAAAAAAGTCACAAAAAAGTCATAGTATAGTATGTCGAAAAAAGTCACAAAAAGTCATAGTATAGTATGTCGAAAAAAGTCATAGTATAGTATATCGAAAAAAGTCACAAAAAAGTCATAGTATAGTATATCGAAAAAAGTCACAAAAAAGTCATAGTATAGTATGTCGAAAAAAGTCATATAATAGCATGTCGAAAAAAGTCACAAAAAGTCATAGTATAGTATATCGAAAAAAGTCATAGTATAGTATGTCGAAAAAAGTCACAAAAAAGTCATAGTATAGTATGTCGAAAAAAGTCATATAATAGCATGTTGAAAAAAGTCATCGTATAGCATGTCGAAAAAAGTCACAAAAAAGTCATAGTATAGTATGTCGAAAAAAGTCCCAAAAAAGTCATAGTATAGTATGTCGAAAAAAGTCATATAATAGCATGTTGAAAAAAGTCATCGTATAGCATGTCGAAAAAAGTCACAAAAAAGTCATAGTATAGTATGTCGAAAAAAGTCACAAAAAAGTCATAGTATAGTATGTCGAAAAAAGTCACAAAAAAGTCATAGTATAGTATGTCGAAAAAAGTCATCGTATAGCATGTCGAAAAAAGTCACAAAAAAGTCATAGTATAGTATGTCGAAAAAAGTCACAAAAAAGTCATAGTATAGTATGTCGAAAAAAGTCATATAATAGCATGTTGAAAAAAGTAATCGTATAGCATGTCAAAAAAAGTCATCGAAAAGCATGTCGAAAAACGTCGAAAAAAGTAATATAATAGCATGTTGAAAAAAAGTCATCGTATAGCATGTCGAAAAAAGTCACAAAAAAGTCATAGTATAGCATGTCGCAAAAAGTCACAAAAAAGTCATAGTATAGTATGTCGAAAAAAGTCATATAATAGCATGTTGAAAAAAGTCATCGTATAGCATGTCGAAAAAAGTCACAAAAAAGTCATAGTATAGTATGTCGAAAAAAGTCACAAAAAGTCATAGTATAGTATGTCGAAAAAAGTCATAGTATAGTATATCGAAAAAAGTCACAAAAAAGTCATAGTATAGTATATCGAAAAAAGTCACAAAAAAGTCATAGTATAGTATATCGAAAAAAGTCACAAAAAAGTCATAGTATAGTATGTCGAAAAAAGTCATATAATAGCATGTCGAAAAAAGTCACAAAAAGTCATAGTATAGTATATCGAAAAAAGTCATAGTATAGTATGTCGAAAAAAGTCACAAAAAAGTCATAGTATAGTATGTCGAAAAAAGTCATATAATAGCATGTCGAAAAAAGTCACAAAAAGTCATAGTATAGTATATCGAAAAAAGTCATAGTATAGTATGTCGAAAAAAGTCACAAAAAAGTCATAGTATAGTATGTCGAAAAAAGTCATATAATAGCATGTTGAAAAAAGTCATCGTATAGCATGTCGAAAAAAGTCACAAAAAAGTCATAGTATAGTATGTCGAAAAAAGTCCCAAAAAAGTCATAGTATAGTATGTCGAAAAAAGTCATATAATAGCATGTTGAAAAAAGTCATCGTATAGCATGTCGAAAAAAGTCACAAAAAAGTCATAGTATAGTATGTCGAAAAAAGTCACAAAAACGTCATCGTATAGCATGTCGAAAAAAGTCACGAAAAAAGTCATCGTATAGCATGTCGAAAAAGTCATCGTATAGCATGTCGAAAAAAAGTCACGAATGACGTCATCGTATAGCATGTCGAAAAAAGTCACGAAAAAGTCATCGTATAGCATGTTGAAAAAAGTCATCGTATAGCATGTCGAAAAAAAGTCATGAATAAAGTAATTGTATAGCATGTCGATAAAAATCACGAAAAAAGTCATCGTATAGCACGTCGAAAAAAAGTCACGAATAAAGTCATCGTATAGCATGTCGAAAAAAGTCACAAAAAAAGTCTTCGTATAGCATGTTGAAAAAAGTCATCGTATAGCATGTCGAAAAAAGTCACAAAAAAGTCATAGTATAGTATGTCGAAAAAAGTCACAAAAAAGTCATAGGATAGTATGTCGAAAAAAGTCACGAAAAAAGTAATATAATAGCATGTCGAAAAAGTCATTGTATAGCATGTCGAAAAAAGTCATCGTATAGCATGTCGAAAAAGTCATATAATAGCATGTTGAAAAAAGTCATCGTATAGCATGTCGAAAAAAAGTCACGAAAAAAGTCATCGTATAGCATGTCGAAAAAGTCATATAATAGCATGTTGAATAAAGTCATTGTATAGCATGTCGAAAAAAATCATGAAAAAAGTCATCGTATAGCATGTTGAAAAAAGTCATCGTATAGCATGTCGAAAAAGTCACAAAAAAGTCATAGTATAGTATGTCGAAAAAAGTCACGAAAAAAGTCATAGTAAAGCATGTCGAAAAGAGTTACAAAAAGTCGGAAAAAAAAGTCAGGAAAAAACAAATGAAAAAGTGGAGGAAATCTGGTTGGGTTGAAAAGGAAGATTGCAGCTGGCTTTGGGTTTGGTGTGAACACACCTCGACTCAGCTGGTCTTCCTCTCCCTCCTCTTCCTCCTCTTCCTCCTCTTCCTCCTCTTCCTCCTCTTCCTCCGTGACTCAGCGCGCCGTCTGTCCGGGCTGAAGAATCCTGTTTTCATCTGCAGGTCCGTGTTGAGTCCAGCAGGTATCACACCAGCGGCTCGTGTTACACCGCTGAGAGATTTACTGCTCCTCGGCGAGGGAACGTGGCGTACCGCTGTCGCAGCCGCCGCCGCCTCCAGCCTGTGGTGAGGGGGGGGAGATTGACATCATCATGGAGGGGGGGTTAACATCATCATTTTGCTGAATTAATGAAAAAATGTTTATAGTTAATTTGTTATTAAATAGATTTTTTTTTTAACTTTACTTTCTTAACTAATGCAGGATTTTTAGTTTTATGTTTATTTTGGATATATTTGGATATACTATATTTTGGAAATATGATGTTATTTTTTTCTATAAAAATATAAATAAACAATAAATAAATATATATATATATATTTAATTTATAGTATGACTATATTGAACTATATACAGATAATGAATAGATCTTATTGTTTTCATAAAGATGCATTTTTCTACTTTTGGCATAGATTTTACTTTTATGATATAAAACGTTTTCCGCATATGGAAACTTTCTTGATGCAATGTTATTTTCTTCAACCAAATAACTTAGATTAAATTCATTTATTAAACGTATTATTAGATCAATCTCACTACTTTTTGTCACTTAGTTTATTGTTGCGATATTTTGTTTTATTGTGTAAAAGATGAATATTAAAGTCCAGTTGGATGTGTTGTGTGTGTATATACTGTATATATGTATATATATATATATAAATATATATATATATATATATAAACTGTATACACATACACGCTACGTTAACATGTAGACATAAAGACAAGATGAATGTGAGAAACTATCGGGACAACGAACACATACAGCGGCTGCTGCTGGTGTTATTAAGACAAATTAACATGAAGTCATTATTATGATGATGTGGCATGTTCACATCTTTGTGTTCCTGCTAACCCAGAAGAACACTGATGACCCCGGACCCCCGTCCCCCCGGAGGACTTCATTAACACCCTCGACAGGACCGCCGGACCTCCAACCGGCCGAGAGCCAACATCTCCACACCGTCCACGTCTTAATGAAACGAAATTTAAATATCTTCACAGATCCTGCTGATCACCGCTCTGTACCTCCGGTCCCGTCTGAAACCATCATCAAGTAATCCTTCAAAGGGTCGCTCACCGTGAAACACCCGACTAGATGACACGACATGATGTCAAATGATGCTACACAAAACAACTCAACACAATTAGAGAATCATACACAAAGTAATACACATATAATACAAATTATCATGAAACGAACAACAGGACCTAAAAAAAACGATACAAAACGACCCGACAGGAAGTCGTAACAAGGAGACGCAAAACTGGTTGACACAACACAAAAATGAGTCGAAGCAACACGACGATTAAACGATACAACAAAACACGACATAACAACCCAACATCTGAGGTAAAAGTACATAAATGTACACACAACATGGAAGAACAAGTACCTCAAATTTGTATTACTCAAGAAAAGGTGACATCCCCACTCTGGTCCCATTAATACGTAAAACATACAAATTAAAACTGCACAAAGAAACATTGAGCTTTTACTTAATTTAAACTCATACATCAGGGTAATCCTGTGTGTTTGTGTGTGGCTGTCTGTCATCGTCGCAGTGAGACAGCTTCCTCCTGTTTGTGTCTCGGTGTCATTACAACGAGACAACAGCGCGTTAATAAGCAGAATGACGGCAGCGAGCATGCTTTTGTTTTCCGATGATCATCAGCCGCCGCCGGCGCCGCTCTCGGCTTTGTTCGGCCCAAACGAGCGGAGCGGCATCGCTGTCAGCATCACGCTCACGGTTGACATCATCACACTCACAGCTGACATCATCACACTCACAGCTGACACCCCCCCTCAAATCAATGTTGTCGTATTGTTGATTCCATCACGCCTTTGTTTATCCCCGTAAAAGTTGTTGCTGAGACTGGGAGCTGCCCAGTACACCCAGTACAACCAGTATACCCAGTACAACCAGCACACCCAGTACAACCAGCACACACAGTACACCCAGTACAACCAGTATACCCAGTACAACCAGCACACCCAGTACACCCAGCACACCCAGTACACCCAGTACAACCAGCACAACCAGTACAACCAGTACAACCAGCACACCCAGTAACACCAGCACACCCAGTACACCCAGTACAACCAGCACAACCAGTACAACCAGTACAACCAGCTCCACTGGATCATGATGGTCTCAATCTCTAGTTTCAAGTCTTCTTCAATCCAGCATGATGTTCATTTAGTACATTATGGTCCATTTAGAGTCCACCAGACCAGAAAGCAGGGGATGCTTTAGGGGGCGGGGCTTACCTGCTGATTGACAGGTCGCTACCACGCTACTGCTTATATTTAATTCAATCACTTAGTTTACTTATACTACTAATACTTTAACTACATTTATATATTGTTATGTGTTATGTGTGCGTGCGTGTGTCTGTGTGCATGTGTGTGTGTGTGTGTGTGCGTGTGTGTGTGTGTGTGCGTGCGTGTGTGTGCGTGCATGCATGTGTGTTTGTGTGTGTGTGTGTGTGTGTGTGTGTGTGTCTGTTTTCCCAGCAGCCTCTCTGAGTTTACAGACACAAAGACTTGGGTTAGTCCCTCCGCTCGGCGAGTCTCTGGGGTTTCCTTTTTTCTTCATGTGAAACATCAAATCACTGTTTCTTTGCTGATCTGGGAATTCAGCGACGCTCCAACAGTCTGTCACTGTTTATCTCTTTGTCTCCATGTTTACCTCCTACTTCCTGTTTCCTCATTCCCTCCACACAATATCACTATATTTCATCCAACATTTACTGCAGTACTTTTTAGTGTAATGAGCTTAAAGAAAAAGTCTGATATAGTTTTCTTAAAATGAATGATTCTCATTGAAAAACAAACTATGTGTTAGTCCGCCTCTCAATGAGCCCATTGGACCCTGAATACTGGACCAAACCAGGACTAAACCACCAGAGAATACTGGACCAAACCAGTACTAAACCACCAGAGAATACTGGACCAAACCAGGACTAAACCACCAGAGAATACTGGACCAAACCAGGACTAAACCACCAGAAACTCCTTCTCGGTACACGGTAGATTAACGTGATGCGTTTAACTGAATGTAGTAATCGTGAAGGCGTTTTAATGTCAACGATATCTCGTGCTGAGTTCGTTTCTTTGAATGAACGTGATCCCAAACGACGTGATCTCACACACACTGTTCACTTCAACGTGATCTCAAACGACGTGATCTCACACACACTGTTCACTTATTCCCGTCACATTCATCACTCACAGATCTCAAATAAAAAAAAACAAATCCCGGCAAGCTGTGTGGAGCTCGTACAATCAGTGAAAGTGTGTAACATACATCTGTGGCTTTTGTGTGTGTGTGTGTGTGTGTGTGTGTGTGTGAGAGATGATCGCTGTCAGACCATCATCAGGCCAGGTGGTGTTGTCTTTAAATCCAAGTCCCAGCTGTACCTGCTCCACCTAAAAAGAGTGTGTGTGTGTGTGTGTGTGTGAGCATCTTGGGATGTGGTTAATGATCCAATTCACCAGAGGAGGAGGAGGAGGAGGAGGAGGAGGCGGCGGTGGCGTTTCAACTCCCCCTGAATCACACCTCCACACCCTGAAGACCCTCGCCGGCGTATTAAATCTTGTCACTGTTGTTTGTGAGGTTTCAGACCGCCGTTTCCCCGCAAGCTCATCTTTTCTCCTCTTTTTTTGTCTCTGTGTTTTTCCCATGATGCCTTGGGAAATAACACACACACACATGCTTGTGCTGTTTGTCTGTTTAGACAATATGCTATTGTTATGACCAGCGAGGGAGAGACGGAGAGAGTGTATATATATATATATATATATATAAACAGAAAATGAAGATATTAACAGTCAACATGCAGCACTTTGTTGGTATTTACTCTGTAAATGTATTTTTTTTCCTTTTGGGTTTTTTTTTGCTGCACAAAATTAAAAAAACATAAATATGTAAAAATGAAAATAACAAATTACCTGTAAAGAGTAAACAAAGAAAATCATAATTTCACGGTTGCTGTTTTACATCTGCCCTGCTCTTCAACACCAGTTATTAGACAGAGTCCAAACCGTTTTGGACGCATCTACATCCTGAGATTAAAGACTCTTCTTCATTATTTCGTCCTCTCCCAACAGGTTTAAGCATCACCGTCATCAACACCAGCCGGTTCCCTCGCTACGAGCACGTCACGGTCAATCGGTGGAAATGCGTGATTACGTGGCGATAGTTTACTAGCTAGCAACTCATGCACGAGTGACAGAGAGAAAATCAGTTTCCAAGTCGATCGATACTGTCTGACTTCCTGTCTGTGGCTCCGAGATTCCTGCTGAAGACGTAAATCAATAAAAACACACAAATATATCAGGAGGGGACTACTTTCAGCAGCGAATCAACGTTTTAGTGAGTATTTGTTGGCGTATATGAGTCAAAAGAAGAAAAACCTAAAAAATACACTAGAAGTCGGGATCTTAAACTCATCACGTAACTTCGGACGAGAAGTTCGGACGTTCAGCTTCATCCGATCGGGAACATTCCGACCTCTCGTCTGATCGTTCCGAACAAAACGATTCAATCGGAGAAATGTGACGTTAAACTGCAACAAAAAAAAGAGCTTCTACCCATTTCCAGCCGCCACCCCGCCACAATAAAACACTTTTTTCCCTTTTTGTTTTCCAAGCTTCGCTCATCCAAACACTGGAAGCTGCGACACAAACTGTAAAAAAACCCAACATCATCCTATCAAGGCCAAATAGCATCACTATCATCATCATCATCATCATCATCATCATCATCATCATCATCATCATCATCATCACTATCAGGCTCCGTCTCCTACTTAGGATGCACTTCTGGGGTTTGGCTGCCTCCCCGTCTCACACCCATTTCCCGTCCTATGACACCCGGCGAGATTGAACATCCCGTCACACACAAGCTCCTTTTGTCAGAATAAATATGTTTCGCTATTTGATGCCGCCATTAGAGAGCAGATTTTTCCTTTCTAGCATTGTTATGCTGCGAGTATTCATATCACTCTCTGCTTTTCTTCTTCGGTGTGTCGGCGGGCGTGAGGTGATGGCGGTTGGAAGAGGGGGGGGGGGGGGGGGGGGCATGGCGCTGGCGGCAGAAGGGGCGACACATTAGCAGCGTTTTAGATGCATCCTCGCTGACAGCAGATATTAGAGGGGGGGGGGGGGCTTTTGTCAGAGAGCTGTCAGTCTATCAGCTCGCTCAAGTTAACTGGTTTCGCTGAAATTGGCCTCTGAGGATCAGGACAAAAGCAACGGCGGCGAAGGAGAATGTCGGGGGGGGGGGGGGTACGGATGTGTATTTTTATAAACCGTGGACGTCACATTTACGTAACGACATCCGCAGAAACAAGTGTAAACGGACGATATCGCAACAGATCAAAGAAGGTCTCGGGAAGTAAAACAAAAATTCTATAGAATGTCGTCATCAAAGACGCCGTTTAACCGGACTGATGACATCATCCTGAATTTTCACATCAGTTTTCACACAGGATGATCAATCCATAACGACAAAGTTAGTCACATTCTCACTAGGCTGGTTTTATATCGGTAAACACCGCTTACCAACATTAGCGTGTTTCTCACACAAATTTATGAGTACAAGTACCTCAAAAGTGTACTTGTAATGAGCTTGTTGGGACTTTGGAGGATCCAGGACCCGGGTCCCAGAGCGAGGAGGGGGGGTCAGGACAACCCTGATGTATGATGCTCTAATGAGCTGACCAATTGGCTGCTGACGGAGAAGACGAATATGGTCAGCACACACACACACACACACTCGTGTCCCCAGTGTGTGATCCGTTGTGTGTGTGTTGAGTGATTCGGTGAAGGTTTGGTCCTAAACACTGCGGCCGATAGATCAGACGGAGCTGAAGTTTGACTCCAAACACTTGGAGGGATCAGCTGGAGGTCGACCCGCTCCCTTCGCCAAAAACCTCAAATCTACTGACCTGGAGGAGGAGAAGAAGAGCGCGTCTCATTTAGATGTGATGCAATTTAACGTTCATCAGTTAATCTTCAGAGCGATCCGTCAGCGGAGGACGTTCAGGTTTCTGTCTTACAACGAACGTTCACACCACCGCCGCCAAAAGAAACCACTTCCTCTGAGCTATGACGCCGCTGAACTACGACCCTGCTTATCTACAACTCTGCTAAGCTACAACTCTGCTAAGCTACAATGCTGCAAAGCTACAATGCTGCTAAGGTACGATGCTGCAAAGATATGACGCTGCTAAGCTACAACTCTGATAAGCTACAACGCTGCTAAGCTACAACTCTGCTAAGCTACAACGCTGCTAAGCTACAACTCTGCTAAGCTACAATGCTGCTAAGGTACGATGCTGCAAAGATATGACGCTGCTAAGCTACAACTCTGCTAAGCTACAATGCTGCTAAGGTACGACGCTGCTAAGCTATGACTCTGCTAAGCTACAATGCTGCTAAGGTACGACGTTGCCAAGCTATGACTCTGCTAAGCTACAACGCTGCTAAGCTACAATGCTGCTAAGCTACAATGCTGCTAAGCTATGACGCTGCTAAGCTACAACTTCAAAGTTGACTAAATGTACAAAATGCTAACAACAAACTATACATCAGCGTAGAATAATGCATAGGGAGGATGCTATTATTATTACCGGTATTATAGTCGGGGAGAGCCGCTACCGTAGAAATAGAACAGTTGGTTGTCACGGTAACAACAAACATCTGTGGGGCTGGAAAGTGATGTCACCAGGAACAGAGTGGAGACGGATGGCAATGGAAACCGCTCTGACTATTCTGCTACGTTGATTCTTTAAATAAATAAATACTGTACGATGATTGTACAGATAACGAACATCGTCTCCATTTACGAAGCGTCGAGTTTAGTCTTGTTCAGTTGCCCTCTTGTCTTTTGGTGCCAGAATTGGTCATATTTAAGACGAGTGGGCGGAGCTGTGGAGCAGGTACCGAACAAAGCTCAGCTTCTGCAGTAGCCTTAAAAGTTACGTTCAGACAAAACTCAACCGCATCCTGAATTATAGCGACATGTGTTTTTGTCTTGAGTTATGTTTTTGCAAAACTGATGATGTCATCGTCTCTGCACCTCACTGTTAGTGCCACTATTAGCACCCATCGTGCTGAATGCTTAAGTGGTAGCGTCAAAGTTTACTCAAGAACAATCCCAAAACAGGAAGCTGACGCTAAAATAAAAGCTTTGTGACACAGCGCTGGACGTATCGCCAGATTAAAACACACTCAAATGATGATAAATAAATGAATAAATAACGAGTGTGATGTTTTATCAAAACCACCAACTGCCAAAACAACCAATTGCCGGCGGTGGTGGCGAGGCGAGCGCCGTGGACGTGTGGCATTGTGCATCCGAGTGGCGGCGTGGAAGGCGGCCTCATTACGCGTCTGAAAGGACTGCGATGAGGAACAGAGTTAATTTACACTCGTCCTTTTTTCTCCCTCTCTCTATGGTTTACGGGGCGAGAAAAGAGAGTGAGAGGTCCGGGGCCCCTCGCTCGCCCCTCGGCGTCCGTGACCGTGATTGTGTCCGAGGCCTCTCTCTCTCTTTCAGCCACTTCCACCGCCATTAATTGGTGCCGCTGCTGAATCGAGTCCTTTCTGAGTGTGTGTGTGTGTGTGTGAGAGGTAATTGCTGTGAGCTTCAGAGGGCCAAAGTGTTGGTTTAAGGGCCCCTGACCTTTGACCTCCTGGCTAAAAGTCCCCCCCCTGTCTTTCTTCCTCTGTAAATGCCTTTCTACCTTGGGAGTGTTTTGTCTGCTTTGTTGGGCGGCAGCGAGGTGAAGACGGACAAAGAGAAAGTCTGATGGAGGAAGTTTACCGGAGGACCCGCCAAAATAAAATCAGCTGATTTGAACTCAATCAATCCAATAATCGGGGGCTAATCAATAAAAATGTAGAGATCCAGATACCGGCGGTCCTCTCCAATGAATCATTTCCGCTTTTAACGTGAAGACACGTTTGTGAAAAACATAGAGCTGTATTTTACATAAATAAAATTAATTTTAAGACCTAATTTCAATATTTCAAGTGAAAGAAAAACATATTTATTTTTATTCAAATGTATGAATAAATGTTTTTAATTTGAATAATGAATACTGATGGAGAGAACACGCTTTTAAAAGCCAAGTCCCTCTCAATTGGTAAATAACAATACAAATAATAATACTAATACTAAATAATAAATAAATAAATAAACAAACAAACAAACAAATAATTAAATGAATTAATTACATTTTTTTCATTATTATTTTCTTTATATATCATAACAATATAACAATATATATTATTACTTTTACTTTTGGAACTATATTTAAATGCTAATACTATGTGTATTTTTATTTAAGTAAAATATCTGAATTTCTGAATTCTGTTTTCATATTTAACTCGAGTCAACTTTTTGTGACAAATTGTAATGGACCTCTTTCTGAATAAAATAAATAAATAAATATTCCCTCTTTTGGAAAAAAATGAAAGAATAAAAGAAAAATACTTCTGAACCACAGAGACACAGTGTTT
>NC_139921.1:25691252-25722870 GCF_963514095.1 Eutrigla gurnardus
CCTTCAGCTGCTGGTGGATGGAGTTGAGACCAGATGGCACATTTCAACTCAACATCACGTTGTTCTTTTTTTCCTCTTTTTGTTCATCTTAAAAACTTTATTCGTCTGCGGAGCGGACAATGTATAACATACGATGCTGACGCTCCCGCTGACAGTGAACCTCTCTCTCCTGCACGTGATCCACTCGCTGTAATGGACTCTCGCCCAGCAGCTTGGACTAAATAGTGAATATTGTGCTTGTGATGAACTGCAGCGATCGATCAGCAGACGATGCGTTCACTTCCTTTAATGACTCCGGGAGACATTTATTAAAGCGAGCAGGCAGGAAATCGATCCTAACAGGACTGCAACCACATTACCGTGTGTGTGTGTGTGTGTGTGTACTGACCGCTTCAATGGACACAGATCTGAAGTGTTACATTATCTAATGCTGCATTCAATGTCAAATAAAAAAAGGAGATTTCTGATTGCTTTTCATGAAAACAAAACTATAAAACTGAATAACAAAAATCATCAAACATCAAATAAATATTTTTCATCAGCACCAGTATGACTTTTTCTTCATAGCTGTATTTCCTTTTCAAATCTGACATCTGTATTTATTTGGCCAAAATCTTTTTATATTTCAGAACTCTTTTCACATTTTTTTTTTTTTTAATTTTTGGACTTTCTTGGGGGATTCTTTTACAGATTTAAAAAAAAAACAGATTTTTTCACTTTTTTGAAACTTTTTTCATGTTTTTAAAAGTATTTTGTTTGAACATTTTCACATTTAAAAAAACAATTGGGGGCCTTTTTGAAAAAGATTTGGAAAACGTTTCACATTATTTTATTTTCAGATATTTCATATATTTTTCCACTTTCCAAAAAGTTTTTTGGGGATATTTCTCAAATTTTGTAACAAAACAAAACAAATATGCTAAATATGTCCGAGCCACACCAAAATGTCCATCAGAACATGAAAGCTCAATAGTCCCACGTCTCCTGAACACAGCAACAATGAAAGCAGAACATGCCAGAACACAAGCTGTGTGTGTGTGTGTGTGTGTGTGTGTGTGTGTGTGTGTGTGTGTGTGTGTGTGTGTCTGCAGTAAACACTTATCTCTTATTAACACCACATCTCTAAAATATGAAACTCGGCCGGCAGCGGACGATCCGTCGTCGAACAGCATCAGGCTGCAGGGGAAATATTTAACACACACTCTCACAACACACGTTACTAGTGTGTGTGTGTGTGTGTGGGCCAGAGGAGGGTAATATCTGCTGACTGATGGCAGTGACGACAGAAAGGACCTGAAGCAACCATCAGTTATCCAACTGTAAACACACACACAGAGAGAGAGAGAGGGGTGTGTGTGTGTGTGTGTTCATGAGAGAGAGAAAGCTTGTTGTGGTGTGTTTATGGTCATTTAAAAAATAAGAGAAAACAGAGCTCCTCAGCCAGGAAGTAGATGATAAAACCAGAACTTTATCATCTACTTCCTGTCTTCATCAGCTACTTCCTGTCTTCATCAGCTACTTCCCGTCTTCATCAGCTAGTTCCTGTCTTCATCAGCAACTTCCTGTCTTCATCCTCTACTTCCTGTCTTCATCCTCTACTTCCTGTCTTCATCAGCTACTTCCCATCTTCATCCTCTACTTCCTGTCTTCATCCTCTACTTTCTGTCTTCATCAGCTACTTCCTGTCTTCATCCTCTACTTCCCCTCTTCATCATCTACTTCCTGTCTTCATCCTCTACTTCCTGTCTTCATCCTCTACTTCCCGTCTTCATCATCTACTTCCTGTCTTCCTCACCTACTTCCTGTAGTCCGACAACATAAAAAGTACCCAGACCAACTACAGTAAACCGTGTGTCTGTGTGGACTAATACACAGTCCAGGTGATGAGAGAGTACTTGAAGTAGTCCTGATGTCTCTCTCTTGTCTCCGGGGACGGATATGTTTCTCCCATGCTGTCTCAGCCTTTCAGCCTAAACTGGATTTGTTCGTCTTCTTGAGTCACCAGAGACACTCGATCGCTGCTCTCTGTGTGCGTTGTGTGTTTGGAGGAAATCGGATTGCCGTTATGGATTTTTTTTTTCTCAAATCGCTCTTGAGGTTTTCAGGAAAATATGTCAACTTGTGTTTTTGCACTTCTGTGGTCGCCCACACACACACACACACACACACACACACACACACACACACACACACACACACACACACACACTGTTTTGACCTCTGAAGACGGATACAAATCAGATGCCTGATGTTCAAACACAAGTATGACACCCAAGTACAAATTAGAGGTACTTGTACTCAGGTTGTGAGAAATGAAATGTAATGATTTGAAAACAGTGAACATGAATTACAAAAAATGTTTTCATGTTAGAACTAATTAGTATTACAAATTATGTTAGCTTTAGACGACAAAACCGACGTTAGCTTTAGACAACAAACTAACATTAGCCTAAGACGACAAAACCAACGTAGAAGAAGAAGAAGAATGTGGACGGATGTAAAGTGAGACGTAACGTGAGAGACAGAGGTGTGAGTTAATGTGTCCATCTCCCTGAGAGAGAATGTGTGTGTGTGTGTGTGTGTGTGTGTGTGTGTGTGTGTAAGGCGATTACAGATCTGGAAGCTTTGGTTACATCCTCCTCTCTCATCCCGCCGCCCCGCCCGACCAAGCGGCGGTGGGTTTGATGGTTTTAGTGCCTCACCGCTCGATGCAAATCTCATCATCAGTTCTCAGACACGAAGCGACAAACAGAAACTGGAGAGAGAGAGAGAGAGAGAGAGAGAGAGAGACGGCTCCTTCAAGAAAAGGGAAAAGGAAACCAGAGGCTGAAAATATGGATTCGGGTTTCAGCCGTTTGGAAAATATCCTCAATTTGATCAAAAATTTATAATGTGACTTTCAGAGCAGCTCTGGTTTCCTGGAAGCTGCTGCTGCACATTACACCGCTGCTTTAATGTGGTTAACGCACTTAAACGCACCACGTTCTCCCTCTCCCAGTGTGTGTGTGTGTGTGTGTGTGTGTTAACATCAATCTGTGTGTGACAAAAAATGTTAAACAAAATTTAAAGAAATTCATAAATTGCTGTGAAACAAGTAAAAGTCTTCACATTAACAGATTGAGAGAAATTTCAACAATTAGCAGCAGCTGTTAATTTTAGCTTAGCTTAGCTTAGCATAAAGCCACCTCTGCTCTCAAAAATGACGTTCCCATAAAACTTAACTTTCAACTTTATTTTTGTCTTCTTTGAAAAATATTGTTTGGCTTTAAAATGAAATGAAACCAAAACAACACAACCTGATTTGGTTCTAACGGGACACTGACTCGGGTCTCCGAGGTGAAAGTCCTGTGTTGAACCCGTCCACCACTCAGACCTGCTCCCTATGTGGACCTCCAGGACTCATTTCTCCACTGGTTTCTATGGAAACAGCATTGACATCAGAGTTTAGTTGTGTGGGAACATAATTACAGGAGAGTGAACTAAAGCTCGTTTAGTTTTGAAAAACAATGAATCTCATTTATTTCATTCGTACGAAAAGAAACAACAAAAGTGTCAAACGGACGATTTTCTGTTCCTATTCGGATCATCTTCCTTCTCCACCATCTTTCTTCTTCTCCTCCCCTCCACCATCTTCCTCCACCGTCCTTCTCCTCCGTCTTCTTTTCTCCTCCGTCTTCCTTCTCTTCCACCTCCCTTCTCCTCCATCTTCCTCCTCCATCTTCCTTCTCCTCCATCTTCCTTCTACTCCATCTTCCTTCTCCTCCATCTTCTTTCTTCTCAGTCTTCCTTCTCCTCTATCTTCCCTCTCCTCCTCCATCTTCCCTCTCCTCCTCCCTCCTCCCCCCTCCATGTTTATGTTTCCCTCCCTATCGAGTTGTTCTTCTGCTCGTATCAATATTGTTTCTCTCTCTACGAATCAATAAGCAGGAATAAAAAAACTTTACCAACCCAATCAATTACACCCACTTCATTTTAATAACTGGACTCTTCGTCGCCACGACAACAGCCCGATGGTCCTGCCTCCCCCTGGGACACTCCCCCCCCCCCCCCCCCCACTGCATTAAGTCCAGAATTGTTAACGAGGTATCGGATTCTGTGATGATGGACGTTACAATGAGAAAAATCAGAGGCCGGATCGGTTTACGTCTAAAACGACAGGATGGGATCAATAACAATATTTTCGCTGGAAAACAGCAGCCTCTTCCCCTCCATAAGCATCCCCCCCACTTTAAAAGCTCCCCCCACATTCATTTTTAATGGGGGGGGGGGGGCAGGCCGCGCGGTTAGCGGCGGCGGCGGAAGGCTAATACGCTGACAGCTGCCAGGTCGAAGACGCTGTTTGGGGGGAGGGGTCAGTGTCAGCGGCTAATTGGTTCCTTGGCTGTGACACTCGATCCGGCTGATCCAATCAGATGAGTCTGAGACAGGATGGAGACGGAGGTTCTTTTTTACAGAAACGCCTCGTAATGTGATGAAAACCTCAGAAACCGCCGGAATCACATACTCAATATCACGGTCGTAACGTTAACGCCGTTTCCACATACAAACGCAGAATCAGCGTCCTCTTAAAGGGAAACCACAGAATTTAAGTTTTACCATTATTCACATTATTCTGTTATATTCATGTGAATCTTCACACAACTGGATTCATTCAAGATTCTCTACAACACATAATAATGTTGTCATTTTCTCCCAAAACCATTTGTTACTGAATGGAACGTGAATGCATCACAATGTAACTCAATGTAACCTCCGTTAACGTTAGCTCCGTTAGCACCGTTAGTTATTTTAGCTCTGTTAGCTCGCTTAATTACGTTAGTTCTGTTAGCTCCGTTAGTTCCGTTAGCTCTGTTAGTTCCATTAGCTCTGTTAGCTCCGTTGGTTCTGTTAGCTCTGTTAGTTCCATTAGCTCTGTTAGGTCCGTTGGTTCTGTTAGCGCCGTTGGTTCTGTTAGCTCCATTAGCTCCGTTAGCTCCGTTAGCTCTGTTAGTTCCGTTAGCTCCGTTAGCTCTGTTAGTTCCGTTAGCTCCGTTACTTCCGTTAGCAGGACTGAGCTCCCCGTTAGCACCAGAATCTCGGCCCGATAACGATGGGCGGCCGATCAGAGGTGGCGTTGCTGAAATACTACGCGGACCCGGACTGCATGGGGGGGGGGGGGGGGGTATCACAACAGGTTCAGAGAACAGCAGAATCTTCCTCTGGAGGCCTCGAAGTGTGAAAAACAAGATTGTGTCCAAAAGCAGCGTTTATATAAAAACGATATAAACAGTTTGTTGACGTCTGTGAATGCTCTACTTCCTGTCCAGAGTCCGGCGTTGATGGCGTTGAAGCGGCGAGGCGTGAAAACACGGTGTGGCTTGGATCAAAGACTCAGGGAGACCCTTGAGTCTGTCAGCCACTCGACCCCCGAACTCAAGTGCTGATGAAGAGGGGTCACGCAGCTGGGTTTAACCTCCGCGGGGTCAACGGGGGGATTAACCCTCTGGAAGCGGCGGTGACATCACAACTTCCTGTCGGTCAGCTGACCCAACATGAGCGGAGGAGTGAGGCGGGACAACAGAAGCTGTGACCTGAAGACTCGCTCGCTTTTACCTCAAAGAGATTAAAACGACGGAGCTCAAATTTACTAAAGTCAACGAAACTAACAACTTATATTAGACCAAACTAAACTTAATTAACCTGAATTAACTCAATTAGACAAATCTACAATTAAACTCAACTCCGAACTTAATTCAACAAAGTGAAGAGCAACATGAACACAACTCATGTCAACTCAACTAAACTAAGTTTGAATAAATAAAACACACCAAAATAAACAAAACTACACTAATATTATTACTATATTTAGATAAATTGAACTGAAGTAAAATTAAAACTAATTTCAAACCAAACTGAACTTAACTCAAAATAAAAAAAAATAAAATAAAAAAAATTAAACTAAATTAAACAAACTGAGCTTAAACTAAACCGCAACCAAAATAAACTCAAACTCATCTAAAGTGAAGTGAAATGATTGACTGATTCAGTCATTATTATTATAATTATTATTAATAATAATAATAATAATAATAATAATAATAATAATGATTCATATAATAATAATTTAATAATACTATGATAATAATTACTAGAATATTGGAGTTGATTGACAGGTGGAGTCATTATTATTGTAATTAATATATAATAATAATACTCATAATATTAATAATATTATGATTCTATTAATTATATTAATAATTAGTATTATTTATATTAAATTGATTTATTAAATTATTAAACATAATAATTAATATAATACTAATTATATTGATTATATTGATGATAATAATAATAATAATAATAATAATAATAATAATAATAATAGATGAGATATAAAATCCAGAAATAAACTGTGTGAATATTTGAGAAAGAAACAGAATCTACAAATTAAATCAGTTTCCTTCAGCTAAATGTTCTCTCATTACTCTCCTCCTCCCCTCCTCCTCCTCCTCCTCCTCCTCCTCCTCCTCCTCCTCCTCTCTCTCATAACTGCATCAGTTTATTTTTCTCTCCAGTATTTGATCTGTTTTTCCTCCATAAAGTGTCTCATTAAAATTAATCACAGGCTGCATTATATCGCTACCTGCGGTGAAAAGTGACAGATTTGCCGATTGCTGCCGTTCGGTGAAGGAGGCCGTGAGTGTGTGTGTGTGTGTGTGTGTGTGAAATGTTGGCAGGGAAGAAGTCAAAATGGCGTCGGGATCATCAGCTCCGTTTGCTTTCAGGCCGACTCATAAAAACAAGTTTCCCAGAATTATTTATAACATGTTTATTAACTTCTTCGTCCATTAAACATTTTTAGAGTTTAAACTAAAAAAATGTTGATGTCTGTTTTGTTGCCTGAACATCGGAGGTTTTAGACTCGGTGGTTTTAGACTTAGTGGTTTTAGACTCTGAGGTTTTAGACTCTGTGGTTTTAGACTCTGAGGTTTTAGACTCGGTGGTTTCAAACTCTGAGGTTTTAGACCCGATGGTTTTAGACTCTGAGGTTTTAGACGCGATGGTTTTAGACTCTGAGGTTTTAGACTCTGAGGTTTTAGACCCGATGGTTTTAGACTCTGAGGTTTTAGACTCTGAGGTTTTAGACTCGGTGGTTTTAGACTCTGAGGTTTTAGACTCTGAGGTTTTAGACTCGGTGGTTTTAGACTCTGAGGTTTTAGACTCTGAGGTTTTAGACTCGGTGGTTTTAGACTCTGAGGTTTTAGACTCGGTGGTTTTAGACTCGGACCCGGCGGTTCAAGACCCAGCGGTTCGAATCCCGGTGGTTCAAGACCCGGCGATTCGAGTCTCGGTGGTTCATACCCCGGCGGTGGGCCCTCCGCACTGACAGAAGAAAGGGAGAGGAGGCGGCGGCTTAGCGTCGGGAGGAAGTGACTGTTTAACCTCGGCCGACCTACTGACGAAGATTAAAGGAAGATTCCACCGTTTTTCCTGACCTGCTGTGATGCTCTTAACCCCCTACACACACACACACACACACCACACACACACACACATACACACACACCCACACCTGCTGAGTATGTGGGCTTCCTGTGTGTGTGTGTGTGTGTGTGTGTGTGTGTGTGTGTGAGAGTCCTGCCGTGCCACTGACCTGCTGATTGTCCGCTCCACTAATTAGCAGCTTTGTCTCGTCATCGCTGGCAGCCCAGCTCCGCCTCTGATTGGCTGTGAGAAGGAAATAACCTACACACACACACACACACACACACACACACACACACACACACACACACACACACACACACACACACACACACACACACACACTGGGTGAAAACAACAGCTTTTGTTTGGAAGGAAATTAGTCTGTGTCTTTGTGTCCATTCAAGTAAAAGAGGAGGTTTGTGTTCACAGGTGAGCTGTTGTCTCGGCCTCCCTCCCTCCTTTCCTCCCTGCTTGCTTCCTTCCTTCCTTCCTTCACTCCTTCCTTCCTTCCTCCCTTCCTTCCTCCCTCCCTCCTTCCTTCCTTCCTTCCTTCCTCCCTTCCTTCCTCCCTCCTTCCTTCCTTCCTTCCTTCCTTCCTTCCTTCCTTCCTCACTTCCTTCCTCCCTCACTTCCTTCCTCCTTCCTTCCTTCCTTCCTTCCTTCCTTCCTTCCTTCCTTCCTTCCTTCCTTCCTTCCTTCCTTCCTCACTCCTTCCTTTCTTCCTCCCTCCTTCCTTCCTCCTTCCTTCCTTCCTTCCTTCCTCCCTCCCTCCTTCCTTTCCTCCTCCCTCCCCCTCCCTCCTTCCTTTCCTCCTCCCTCCTTCCTCCCCCCTCCCTCCTTCCTTCCTCCGTCCTTCCTTCCTTCCTTCCTTCCTTCCTTCCTTCCTTCCTTCCTTCCTCCGTCCCTCCCTCCCTCCCTTCCTCCCTCCCTTCCTCCCTCCCTCCCTCCTTCCTTCCTTCCTTCCTTCCTTCCTTCCTTCCTTCCTTCCTTCCTTCCTCCCTCCCTCCCTCCCTTCCTCCCTCCCTCCATCCCTCCCTTCCTTCCTTCCTTCCTTCCTTCCTTCCTTCCTTCCTTCCTTCCTTCTATATGATCAGAGAGCAGTTACCCCCTGGTGGCCAGCAGGGAGAATGCAGCTTTATGGCACTTCAGCTTTGGCTTCACTACTCAGGAACGTTGGTAGCCTCCTGGTTTAAACTTTGAAATTTAACTATGAAATTTAGACCTGTATGCCCCCCCCCCCCCCCCTCTCACAGCTGACTGATCAGCTGAGAGTCCAGCTCGGCTCTAAACCCTCCTGCTGTCTCATTATGAGCCTCTCTTCAGTCAGCTCCCCCCGCCGACCCTCACATGGACTCCTCCGGGGGGTTAAGTCCACAGCCCGCCGGGTGTCTTGTCGTCCTTTGTGGCGGAGGACAAAAGCCCCCCCGGTCCCTCCCTGGCCCCTCTCCGGCCCTTCAGAGAGACAGCGGAGCGGAGCGACGAGCTGTCAGCGTTTGACGAGGTCGCCTTTGAGACGGCGAGAAAAACACCCGTCTGACATGAGTCCCAATACTGAGACCATCCTGCTGCTGCTCCTCCCCCTCCTCCTCCTCCTCCTCCCCCTCCTCCTCCTCCTCACGAGGGGAAGTCTTGGTCCAGACCAGGAAAACTTTCTTAGGATTTTGAAGGATTCCATTCTCCTTTAAAAAGGTTGTGAAAATGATCCTTACACCTAAAAAAATCATTTAATTGACACTCTATGAGATCCATCCATCCATCCATTGTCTACCGCTTATCCTGCATTCAGGGTCGCAGGACTCTATGAGATAATTTAAGTAATTGATATTTTATGTTTTACTGTTAGAACGATGAAGGGAGGAAGGAAGGGAAGAGGAGGAGAGGAACAGAAGGAAACAAGGAAGGAAGGAAGAGGGAAAGAGAGGAATGAGGGAGGAAAGAAAAGGAAGAAGGAATGAAGAGATAGGGGTCCTTCCTTTCTTTCTCATCATTCAGTTCGTCTTCCTTCCTTCCTACAGTTCTTCTCATCTTCGTCACCACACCAACATTGATAGATGTGTTCTCACCTGGAGGCCTTTCCTTTCCTTTTCCTCCCTCACTTCATCTTCTCCTCCTCACCCTTCCTTCCTCACTTCCTTCTCCTCCTCACCCTCCCTCCCTCCCCTCCCCCCACCAGCAGTGATGGATGTGAGTCGTCGTCATCGGTAACCGTCTCCAGGTTTCCAGGATAGAACCTGGTGGGCGTTTAGCGGGTCTACTTGGTCCAGCTCCTCCAGTCTGATCCAGATAAAGATAAACCACCATGAGGGACAAGGAGAACCAGATCTGGCCCTCAGCCTCAGGAAAATCAAACAAAAAAAAAGCAACTTTTTATATTTTGCGTCCGGATCTGTTTGATTTGTTGACACAAAGTTAAATTTACTCTGAGTGGGGAAGGTGTGAGAACACACTCGGCTCTCGTCCAATCACACGTCTCCTGGTTCAGGACGCTGCATTCAAATACCTTCATGGATCACAGGAAAAATAAACTTTTCTGAGGTACTTTTAGTATTCCGCTACTTTATACTCAGCTCGATTGGCGCCCCCTGCGGACAAAAGGGGTAGTGCTTCCGAACACCAGACTCCCTTCAGAAAACCTCTCTTTTTACGGTAGCAGGTTCTGACAGTCTGGTCCTGGTTCTCCAGTGACCCCCTTTAGAACCATGGAAATCAGTAAGGTAGAAGGAAGGAAGAGAAGGAGTCAGGATGAAGGAGGAAGGAAGGAAGGAAGGAAGGAAGGAAGGAAGGAAGGAAGGAAGGAAGGAAGGAAGGAAGGAAAGAAAGAGTTAGGATGAAGGAGAAGAAGAAGAAGAAGAAGAAGAAGGAAGGAAGGATGGAAGGAAAGCAGGTAGGAAGGAAGGAAGTAAAGAAAGAGTTAGGATGAAGGAGAAGAAGAAGAAGGAAGGAAGGAAGGAGTTAGGATAAAGGAGAAGAAGAAGAAGGAAGCAAGAGAAGGAATTAGGAAGAAGGAAGGAAGGAAGGATGGAAGTAAGGAAGGAAGGATGAAGGAGAAGAAGAAGAAGGAAGGAAGAGAAGGAAGGAAGGAGGAGAAGAAAAGAATCCAGATCCAGTTAGGCTTGTGTTCATCAGATCCACCTGTCGCTCCTCCACACTCCAAACACACTCTCACTTCCTTCTCTCTAACCAACTTCTTTAACACCTCAGTTAAACCAACCAGGTAGGAGTTCCTCACAATTACTTGAGTAAAGAAAGTAATCTGAGTATTTTACCCGTCATTCTGATTCTAAATGTCTCTGGAACTCTGGATCCGACCGCTTCTTTTGTTCCGTCGCTTCATCCAAATCTCTCCAGGAATTTAAATAATTATCTCCAGCGTGTAATCACAGCCGCCGCTGCAGACTAAACTCTGAGGTCTCCTCGTGGTTTCCCAGCAAGCATCTCTGTGCAAGGATTGATGATGACCTTTGACCCCGGAGAGGAACGCCGGCACTCCGACACACCCTCGTCGTCCATAAAGAGCTCCGATGTCAGCCAACACAGACACACACACACACACACCTGAAAGTGAACACTGCAGGTCGCTCTCCCCTCCAGTCTCAACACGTCAATCAACAAGCCGCAATTAGCTGCACACGCACACACACGTGCACACGCACGTGCACACGCACACACACGTGCACGTGCACACAGAACGCAGATGTCTCTCAACGACTCAGCGGTGCGTTCAAAGCCCCGACGGAAAACTGGTGAAAGTGAAAGAGAGAAATAAATCTCTCTCTTAATATACAGTATATATCTCTTTCATGTGCACTTCAAATCCCGGATTCCACCTGTAAATATCAGACTCCAAATATTTAAATGTGTGTGTGTGTGTGTGTGTGTGTGTGAGAGAGAGAGAGATTCTCATATGTTGCCATGGAGACGTAAACATAAACATGGTTTAGCAGCTTGCAGAGTGAAGTGGTTGCATATGTTCTAATTATATCTCCCCTGTGATGTTTCAGTGTGTGCGCGCATGTGTGTGTGTGTGTGTGAGTGTGTGTGTGTGTGTGTGTGTCTGTGTCCGAAGCCAAACTTTTTTTTAAATAAAGCAAACGTTGCTAATTCCTCGTCGTTCTCCATTACCTCAGATGTTTCCCCGGAGATGAGGGACACTGACAGACAGATGCAGAGTGTGCGTTTGTGTATGTTAAAGGTGTGTGTGTGTGTGTGTGTGTGTGTGTGTGTGTGTGTGTGTGTGTGTGTGTGGAGTGCTGATGGATTATGGGAAACCCTCTGGACAGTATCAAACCAGAGACTCAACAACAGCTTGACACCTCGGCAGCCCAAACAGCACGAGTCCCGTCTGTGGTTTGTTTTAGTCGCCTCCCATGCCCGGTGGGCGGAGCTACAGGGCGTGGGAGGAGCTAAGGGGGGATTGGGGCACTCCTCCTCTGGCAGCCGCCGCGGAACTCTCTTTTCGCCGTGTCCGGTTTCAGGCTGCGTTCACGACAACCGTTCAAACTGGAGGGTTCGCTGCCTTCAGGGGAAGCGCGTGAATCTTAGTTTTTCACTGCTTGTGAAGTTCAAACACGGCGAACGCTTGAGGTGAAAAGTGGAGAAACGGCGTCCGATTCAAGTGTGTGACGAAGCCTTGGCTCAGACGACGAAGAAGAAGACGAAGAAGAAGACGTCGACAAAGACGATGAAGACGAGTAAGAAGAGAAAGAAAAGATCGTGAGTAATGTGAGAAAACACAAAGAAGAAGAAAAAACAGACAAAGAAAAGAACACGACGACGAAGACAACAGCGAAGAACAACGAGGAGATGAAGGAGTCGAAAAAGAAGAAGAGGATCACCTTTCATTGGTTTTTCCGAAGATGAAGACGACAAAGTAAAAAAAGAACACGATAAAGATGAATAAGAAGAAAATGAGGAAGAACTATTACTGTAGTTCTCTAGTACTATTACCGTAGTACTATTAGTGTAGCTCTATTACTATAGTTCTGTAGTTATATTACTGTAGTTCTGTAGTTCTATTACTGTACTTCTATTTCTGTAGTTTTGTAGTTCTGTTACTGTAGTTCTGTAGTTCTATATCTGTAGTACTATTACTGAGTACATAAATCAGTTTTACTTCCTTAACCCCGCCCACTTACTTTAGCCCCTCCCCCTCCTCCAGTCACTCAGCCTCTGCTGCGAGACGCCACAGAAGGAGACGTGTACGGCCGTCACCAACGCCACCGCCGCCGCTGACCTCCGACCCTGTTCCGGCGGCGCGCGGCGTTGGTGAACAGGAAGTGGAAACTTAAGTGAATCTAATAGCAGGACTGGAAACGAGGGAATAAAATGGCCCTCATCAATATTGATGCTGTTCTGTTAATTAGACTTCACATCTCCGACTCACAGAAACACACGAGGGCGCCTGATTGGACGGCCGCCACCGCCGCCGCCGTGTGTGTGTGTGTGTGTGTGTGTTAGGACAGGCTGAGGGCACCAGGCATTGGACAACAGCCACTGTGTGTGTGTGTGTGTGTGTGCATGCGTTTGTAAGTGTGAATGTGCTTGCAATCCTCGACACACTGCAGTTTAATAAGGAGGTTTCTCTGTGTGTGTGTGTGTGTTGAAATAAATCAGTGTGTACATGCTATCTGTGTATGTGTGTGTGTGTGTGTCCATCGTTGAATGAATCCAGTCAGGTCCATCTGTTTGGCAGGAGACATGAATGTGAGGCCATCTGTGCTCTCAGAGAGAGTGTGTGTGTTGGCCCTGAGGTGCAGTGTGTAAGAGGCAGAGGTGATAAGAGCATACATAGTCACACACACACACACACACACACACACACACACACACACACACACACACACACACACACACACACACACACAGTGATCTCAGCTTGTTCTGTATAAGAAGTGAGAACTTCAGAGTTGTAGTTAATGATGTGTGTGTGTGTGTGTGTGTGTGTGTGTGTGAGTGTGTTTGCATCCATGTGTAGCTAAATGTCATGTTTGTGACAGCTGATGCTCACTACTACACACTCCAGTACAGAAGACGAAGATGAAGAAGAGGAGGAGGACAAGGAGGAGCACAAAGAGGAGGAGGAGGAAGAAGAGGAAGAAGAGGAGCAGGAGGAGGAGGAGGAGGGTGAGGAAGAGGAGGAGCAGACGGAGCAGAGCGAGGTGACGAATAACGACGAAAGAAACGTAGATGTTGGAGAGGATTGATTGGTGGAGGTCGGCCAAGTTCAACACACACACACACACACACACACACACACACACACACACACACAGCTGGCAGGTCAGTAATAATAAACACTCTCAGAGTTTATTTTCTCAGCGATTGGAGCCGAATGAAGATCCACATGACCTGAATGTGTGTGTGTGTGTGTGTGTGTGTGTGTGTGTGTGTTGAAGTCTGCCTCGTAGAATAAACACACACTCAGGCGGTAACATACACATACAGGAACAGCTGGTAACACACACACACACACAGACAGCTGACCTG
This sequence comes from Eutrigla gurnardus, assembly GCF_963514095.1. Classification (NCBI taxonomy): domain Eukaryota; kingdom Metazoa; phylum Chordata; class Actinopteri; order Perciformes; family Triglidae; genus Eutrigla; species Eutrigla gurnardus. Next base: position 25,705,206 of record NC_139921.1, read on the forward strand.
AAACCCTTTTCAATATTAGATATTGTGATATAAAGTGTTTTATGGCTCTGTTCTGTACAGCTGCACACTGTCTCATATATATATATATATATATATACACTTCACTTCACTTCATATACACAAAAATCCTCCACATGAATCCATTGTCAACGACTTAGCACGCTGTAGTACATACTCCAGGCCCTTAGATGCCGCTGTTTCTGCTACAAAAATACACCAAAAACGGAGAAGAGACTCTGCATGTGCAGAAAGCTAGTGTGTTGATACAAGCTGTCTTTGATCCTTTCAGCTCAGTGTAGTGTCAGAGGTACGACGGCGTATTAGGGCCACTGTAGGTGCAGAATATTCAGAGAAAAAAAGTTGCATATTTATAAAGTAGCAATTTTGCTACTTTATAAAGTCGCATATTTGCTAGTTTTAAAGTAGCAAAGGACCTTAGCGAGGCGTTGTCACACGTTGGAAAAATAAATGCGTACATTCATGGGAAGTTAGCTAACAAATGCTGGTTGTTTGTTAGCCTCATAATAAAGAAGCAAATCTGCGACTTCTTTTCTCTGAATGAATGGTTCCGGGACTGCATGCTGAATCCTGAATATAGGATACCAGTTTTAATACATAGAGACCAAGCAGTGGATTATATTGAATGACGGGTCGGCGTCAATGGAGAACACGTTCCTTCAGCTTTCGCTTGTGAACGACGAGGACGAAAAACATAAAAACAAGAAGACATCAATACTGAAACAGTACAGTTTGGTTTTCAACTACTAATACTAATACTTAATAACGGCCCCTCAGAGACAGAACTAAATGGGAGGTATCTCTGAGTTTGCGGTACCTGCTGAGGTTGTATTTATGAGCATAGTCCCAGAAGTACAAGTATGAACTTTCGAGGTGTTGCAGTCTTTTTTCCCTGACGCTAACATCCTTGTTTGGCTGTTTGGCAAACGAAGAACACACGACGCTCCTCCAATATCCCACGCGTCTATAAGTGCTCATAGAAATGTATATTTCCTATATATGTGTTGCGTGAGACAGACAGACAGGCAGGCAGACAGACAGGCAGGCAGAAAGACGGGTCACGGCGGGCAGACGCGACCCCGTTAGCTCCATCTGCAGAAGCTTCCTCCATCTTTAGGCTGGAGTCTATAAGGAGACACATATAGACGCACGGCGCTGCCTGCCAGCAGCACCGAGGCCTCCTCCTTCACCTCCATCTGTCTCCTCATCCTCCTTCTCATCACGCCCTCCCCCCTCCTCCCTCCTCCCTGTTTGTTCAACAGCCAACCTCAGGGGGGAGGGGGGGCAGGGGGAGTCAAAAAGAGCAAGAACATCCAACTGACTGACCCTCAGCTGACAATAAAAAAGCACCGTGTGAACGAACAGAGGGAAATGACTAAATATATGATGTCATCCTTGGTTGCCCGGGGCGACGGCAGCTGGCGGAAAAGAGCCTACGAGCTGAAAAGTCACCAGATAACATGGTCACTGGTTAAACTGGAACACCCGTCAAAAACAGAGATGAAGTTGAAGGAAAATTTACCGTAAAGTTTTTAAGCATCTTTTTGTTTTGTTCGTTAACCGCGTGTTTTTTATAACGTGTTCGTCGTTGCTAAATTGTTATGTAAAAGTTGAGTTTTCCCAAAATGAAAGAGTGAGAAAGAAAAGGAAAGTGAGTAAAGGACGGAACGATGGAGAGAGGGATGAAGGAGAAGAAAAAGGAGGAGGGGAGATGGAGGGGGAGGAGGCAGGTAGTTATATTTAAGGCCGTGACAGATTGTGTTCATGTGTTCGAGTCTTTATCTGTCTGCTCCCATCAACACCTTTATTGATAGACGAGGAGGAGGAGGAAGAGGAGGAGAGACACGAAGGGAGGAAGAGGAGGAGAGAGATGACGAGGAGGAGGAGGAGGAGGAGGAGAGAGAGGAGGAGGAAAAGGAGGAGAGTGTTTTTAATATTTTCTATTTTTCCAAAGCTTGATGTTGGTGTTCAAACACGTGACTGTCACTTTAAGAACGTGACTGTCGCTTTAAGAACATGACTGTCCCTTTAAGAACATGACTGTCGCTTTAAGAACATGACTGTCCCTTTAAGAACATGACTGTCCCTTTAAGAACATGACTGTCGCTTTAAGAACATGACTGTCGCTTTAAGAACGTGACTGTCGCTTTAAGAACATGACTGTCCCTTTAAGAACATGACTGTCGCTTTAAGAACATGACTGTCGCTTTAAGAACGTGACTGTTGCTTTAAGAACATGAATGTCCCTTTAAGAACGTGACTGTCACTTTAAGAACATGACTGTTGCTTTAAGAACATGACTGTCCCTTTAAGAACGTGACTGTCGCTTTAAGAACATGACTCTGATTGGATTAACAGATGGCGACGAGTCGGCGCACAAAAGGTTCCACGGCTTTCAACTCTATTATTTAACTATATATCTATCCTTAAAACAAACAAATATTACGTTATTTAATGGTGTAGCTAAAGTACTACAAACATTTGTTGATTTGATTCATTTTATCTTGTGGTGGATTAAGTACCACAGCGAATAAAATAGTTGTAATTCTAACAGATTTAGAATCTAAGCCGATCAGATCTGTTTCATCCAATAACTCAACCATTGTCATCTTCAATGTTTCATGTTCATGGCAAACCAAATTTCTGAATAAAACGACATCTCCAGCAGAATGACCTCTCCAATATGGCCGACGATGCAGAGCGGCACCTAAAGAGCTATCTACGTTTCTTATAGTGTCTGTGAGTGAGGACACCAACACCACCCCATCTTTGCTGTCGCCTAGCAACAGAGCTCTGGAAACCGTTAAAAAAAAAAAACGAGCTGACGTGCACCTGTACCCGACCCTCAGGTGAGGAAATGAGGGGGGCCACTTCTACACACTCACACACACACACACACACACACACACACACTAGACACGTACACAGCCCTGCTGTGATGTATATGAAGGCTCAGTCAGGGCCGGAGGTTAATAGCTAAGCTGTCAGTTTGATGTGCATACCTGTGTGTGTGTGTGTGTGGTTGTTAATAATAGCTTGTTAGCTGTCGTTGCAGATGAGGGGTGTGTGTCGCGAGAGCTTTAAATGCTCCTCATCAACCCGTCTGACACACAGAGTGACAGGCCAGCGGAGTGTGTGTGTTAGCATGTGTTAGCATCCGTTAGCCGTGCCCGTGAAGCGCTGAACGTGTGTGTGTGTGTGTGTGTGTGGGGAAACATCGTGCTAAGCAGAAAAGCAGCCAGTTTCAAACTACCCATCATGCCGCATGAATGGCCCACCTCTCTCTCTTTCTGCTCGCTGTCGTTATTATGAGTGAGCGAGCTGAAATATTATTCTGCCGTTATTAACATGGCCGACATGTCAGATCGGAGTCGTTAGCTTCTCGCTCGGAAAACACCGGAGACGACATTCACGGGAAAACACACAAAACCAAAAACACACAAAAACATTGTTTTTGTCTCTGAACAAATATTACATTTTCATCCTTTTTCTGCTTTAGGTTCACAACAGCTGTTGTGGATATTCCTGCTCCTCAGAGGATGAATCCTAAAGATGTCAGTGATGTCGGATCTTTGGAGCGGTGCTATCATCATCGGGCCAATACATTGGTGCAAAATATATATATATATATATATATATATATAATAATGTCATGATTCCTGTTCCCCAGAGGATGAAGCTCTTCTGTTTTAGCAGCCTAGACTGAAATTAGTCCGAGGAGGTTCACGTAGGAGGAGCAGGTCTAGGTCCTCTTCAGAGGTTCTCTCTTGGCAACCTGGTCTCCTAAAAACGTACATTAATGTATAAAAAGTCCACGTAGGGGAACAGGTGTGGGTGGTGGACGGGTCCAGAAACACAGGACTTTCACCCAGGAGACAGATGTTAGAGTCCTGTTAGAATCAAGTAGTTTTTGTTTTGTTGAATCTGTACAACACTTAAGAATCCTTAAGATTTCAAAGATCTGCAATAAACAGACCATATTTTGAGGAGACTGTCCTGATTCCTGATGGATGAGGATGAACCGGGTCCCTTTTTTTTTGTTTATTTTTGACAGACAAGGAGTCTGTGGAAAAGTCATCGTAGGGAGGAGGTCTGGTTGGGAGGACGGCACAAAAGGTTTCTTTCTTGGTCATGATCACCAGAGGACGGACCCACTGTTGTCTATGTGGACACAGAGAGAGTCTGTCTTTGCACAACTGAAGACAACTTGTCCAGGTTAAAAAACCCCGGACCTTGTGACCTCCACCTGGAACAGCTGACGTCCTCCGTCGGAGCCCTGCGGAGCCCCACCGAGCCGAGAGCAGCCGTTGTCAAAGTAAGCCGTCAGCCGGCTGAATGGCTCTCCGCCTTTTGTTCTCCCTCAGCTATTAAGAGAGACCACGCTGAAATATTATTATTCTGCTGCTCCGAAATATGTCAGATTAAATCGTTACCTTCGCTGAGCCACACACAAAAGGCACAAACACGGGAGCACTTTACACGCCGGTCCGGGATGTTTCTTCAGCTTTCTGAAATATTATTAGGAAACCATTGTTAAGCTGCTTGCCGCCGTGACAGCTTAAATCATCACCTTCGCACACATGTTGCCGCCGCCAAGCTCTAAGTGAAACACCGGAGTCATTTTGAATCGCCGCCAAACAGCAGGTTGCATGGCTGCACACCCCAACGCCGCCGCCACCGCCACTGCCACCGCCACCGCCACTGCCACTGCCACCGCCACTGCCACCCCATAAATAATAACAGTTTAGGCTTTTAATGTGTCACCGAGGCAACAGGAAAGGCCTCTGTCTCTGCAGTCAGAATGGAAACGCAGCTTAAAAGCATCGGGCTCGTGTTTCCACTCCGGAACGATCACGTTATTGACATTTTAAACAATCGCAAAATGGGAGAAACACTGATTTTATTCAAATTACACAAAAAAAATGGATTTTTAAACAATCGTGTGGCGCTGGTTAACTCAAGATATGGCGGCCTTCTCGCTCTCGGTTTCTGTGGATGAAACATTTCCGTTAGCGTAACAACATCTGGTGTATTAATTATCAGGTGACAGGAACGTTGACTTCCTGTGTGGACGAAGCGTGAACATCAGAATACTTCCTCCTTCTGACAGGACGAGTCCACATCGGACGATAGACCACGGTGAGAAGAGGGGCTAGAAACACGTAGATAGAGACTAATCGCTATGCGTCCTCATGATTTTGGTCCCTGATCTTTCCAGTAGCACCATCATCAAAATTAGTTTAAAAGATTGATTGATTCCTGCTCTCCAGAGGACGACTCTGTCCTTCCATTGTGGTCTACTGTGGTGTTTTTCTGCAGTGCGTTGAAGACACCTGGACTAAACCTGGACGCCCCAGAAGCAGCAGCGGTAGGACGCCGCCGGCATCTGAGTTTTTGAACGGCGTTTTGGAGCTGACACGTTTCCCCTGCAGACACGACCGCGGTGAAACTCCACGGAGAAAACACCAATTATTACCACAGTTGGCACAAGCTGCGTTTTCCAATCCAGCTGTCTCTGCGTGAGCCAAGCTTTCTAGTGGGCGCCGTGCATCCAACTGGCTGCTGCACAATAAACTCCTTGCCGTCAATCAGCCTGCCGCTAACAAATGTCACCCGGGTTTTCAGCTGCACGCGCTCGCCACCACTGCTGCCGCGCTCGGCTCGCTGGCAGTTTGCGGTTTTCAAACTGCCAGAAAAAGCAGCGATATGGAGCTTTGTTCTCTGAATGAAGCGCGCTGCTGTTTGCTGCGGCGCTCAGCAGGCCGACGGCGAGAAGTTAGAATGCCGCTGGAGGTGTGAAGCGGAGAAAACATTTCATTTTCAGCAAGAAAATAATGAATCTACTGCCAGGAAAATGCTCAGCCTCAGTGACTGTCACAACAACATCATAAATTACAGAAAGAACTACATGAGTACCAATACTATGCTGTAAACTTAGTGAAAGTACTAATACCACAGTGCAAACTTAGTGAAAGTACTAATACCATGCTGTAAACCTAGTGAAAGTACTAATACCCCGCTGTCAACTTTGTGAAAGTACTAATACCACGCCGTAAACCTAGTGAAGGTACTAATACCACGCTGTCAACTTCGTGAAAGTACAAATACCACGCTGTAAACCTAGTGAAAGTACTAATACCACACTGTAAACTTAGTCAAAGTACTAATACCACACTGTAAACTTAGTCAAATTACTTGACCTAGTGAAAGTACCAATACCACACTGTAAACTCTTACTGTAAAAGTACTAATACCACATTGTAAACTATTACTGCAAAGTACTAATAGCACACTGAAAACTGTTACAGTAAAAAAAACTGACATTTTTATGTTTTGTCTGCATAAAAAAATATCTGTGAAGGAACCAAAGCTGTCGGTTAATGTAACGTGTAAAAAGTATGATACTTGAGTACAGTACTTGAGTTACTGCATGGAGTCCCATGAAATGACACTAACAAGTGAAAATCGACTCTTCTACTTCTAAAATGAACAGGAATAATGTACAAATACAAAAAATGTACTTTGATCCGTCATCTATTTGAAGCTAGATTTTAAAAAGACAACCGATCTGATCAGACTCCTGAGATCGTCTCCCCCCACAGCTCAGAAACTTTTCCTCTCCAACTTGTTGGAGGTGAAAGCAACATCAGCAGACTTCATTAATCAGACTGATTTGCAGCGATTTGAAAGATTGCGGTGCGTTCGAGGACTTTTCAAGAGGAAGTGTGTGATGGTGAAAGAGTTCCCTCCTAAAGTGGCGTTCTCACATTTACATCTCACTCTGGAGTCACTTAAGCTCAGAGTTGGAAAAGCAGCGGGAACTCGTGACGAGGGTTTGTTAGCGCGTCATCAGATCAGCGTCAGGTCAAAGGTCAGAGGACAGCAACCGTGGATGGAGTACTGAACGGACACAGAGCAGGCTCAGGACCTTCACCTATAAAATGTCCCTCAATAAGACATGTGACAAACAGGAAGAGACTCAAAACGACCACAAAGACACAGAAGAAGAAGAGACACAACTTGACTTCAAAGAGACACAACTTGACTTCAAAGAGACACAACTTGACTACAAAGAGACACAACTTGACTTCAAAGAGACACAACTTGACTACAAAGAGACACAACTTGACTTCAAAGAGACAAAACTTGACTACAAAGAGACACAACTTGACTACAAAGAGACACAACTTGACTACAAAGAGACACAACTTGACTTCAAAGAGACACAACTGGACTTCAAAGAGACAAAATAACTTCAAAGAGACCAAACAACTACTAAGAGAAAGTTTTTATTAAACCTAACTACATAGTTTTGTAGTTTTTGTTTTTTAAAACTGCAACCAATTGAAACTTAATAAAATACGTTTCCATGGTAACATAATGCGGACATGTTTAGTTGATCAACGGATCTGCACGATGAATGCTTTTACTTTAAGCTTTCAGCTGTGATGCGAGCGGTTTTGTACGTGAAGTCCGTCTTCGTATGCCAACGAATTTCCAGTGAAACAGGAGGCGGGACTTAACGTTGGGCAGAATCTGATTTGATTTCACCGGCTCTGATTGGTTGATGGATGTCATTACATTATTGGTCGGTTCTAGCTGAGGTTTTCCTCTATGTCCTGACATATACTGTAAAAATAGATGTCTGAGTATTTCTAGAGATCCCAGTCCGACCATTAAGAGACCAGCAGCCTCACTGGTGACAACCCACAGCTCAATGAGGGGCTGACACACACACACACACACACACACACACACACACACACACACACACACACACACACACACACACACACACACACGTCATGGTCCTGAACACATACTGCCCTCTGCAGGCCGCCGGCTGGCGGGTCAGAACCCCCAGTCTCCACCTGAGCAGCGTTTCTTTGGTTTACGCTCGTTTACACGATGATGTCACAAAGTAAAGTGATGACACTTCAGCTGGAAGCCGTTTTCATTTGTTGATTTCTTGTTTGTCATTTTTTAACGAAATCTGAGCATATTTGGACCGGATAAAAAAGTATTAGTAAGAGAGGAGGAAACGAGGCCAACACATATAAGTATTAAATAAATAATTAAATTAACTTCTCACAATATGAGGGGAAAAGGATCTGAATGGAAATTGAGATGAAGAGGAGCAAAGAAGAGGAAGAAGAGCATTAAAGGGAGGACAAGAGCAGGATGGAGAGGAGAGGAAGAGGAGAAGGAGGAGGAAGTTAGGATAGAAGATGGAGAGGAGGAGGACATGAAGATGAGGAGGCTGCTTCGGGAGAAGGACCTTCAGGACCTCCCGTCTCCCCTCATATCTATGCTCTCCTCAATTTTCTGAATTTCCTGGCTTCTTTAATAACTCCTCTTCCTCCTCTCCCTCCCTTGCTCGTCTCCTCTCCTTTCCCCCTCTCTCTCCTCCTCCCTTGACTCCTCTCCTCTCTCCCCCATCTCCCCCCTGCCTCCCCCTCGCAGTCGGGGTCCTGTATTGTCCCGGTCTCAGCTCTCTGTGGGAACAGCTCCTCTGTTTGTCGGCCAATAGGTCCGATTCAGCCGAGGCCTTTTTAGAAAGACCAGCACCACAAAAGCCAACGGGAAACGACCACCCCCCCTCCCCCCGCTGCCGATCAACGTGTTCTTCTCCCCCCCTCCTCCCCCCTCCTCCCCCACGGAGGCCCTCTAAGTTTGTTTAAGAGATTGAGGGTCCTAAGAAAGAGACAGAAAGAGAGCGGGACGGAGAGAAAGCGTCCGCCCATTAAGGTAATTATATACAGCCTGTGTTCCCGTGAGGGCCCTTAATTGATGTTAATGTTTGTCTAATTGGGGGGAGGAGGGGGGGGGGGGGGGCAGAGAGAAGGAGGTGAAGGTCCACCTCAAAAGGTCCCTCTTCCTCACAGGACAAGGAGCACTTTTCAGTCCTCTCTCCTTCTCTTCTCTGTCGTTCACACCTTCCCACAATGGATGTCACCTCCAGCTTTCTCACATTACCTTTTCTTAACCCCCCCCCCCCCCCCCCCCCCCCCCCCTAAACCCCCTCCCCCTCTGGGCAGAGCTCTCACAGAGCGCTGAGGCCTCAAACCAACTGATTAAACCGCATCAAGAAAGTAAAGCAAACACGATTAAAGGGTCAGGAGGAAGTATTCAGGGCCTTCCCTGTGGTACAAGTACTAGTACTACACTGTACAAACACTCTGCTACAGTAAAACTAACAGTACGCCACTGATTAAATACAAATTTTAAAATTTCCCTCTGGATCAATAAAGTATTTTTCTATGTATCTATCTAACACCACACAGTAAAAATATTCTGTTAAAGCAAAGGTACTGATACCACAGTGTAAATCTATACTGTAAAAGTACTGATACCACAGTCTAAAACTATACAGTAAAAGTACTGATTCCACAGTGTAAAAATATACAGTGTAAAAATACTCAACTGCAATAAAACCTTCGAGTACCACACTGTAAAAATAGTACAAAGTAATACCACACTGTAAAAAAATACTGCTCCAGTAAAAAGTACAAATACTACATTGTAAAACATTCTGCTCCAGTAAAAGTCGAGTACTACACTGTAAAAAAAAGAGAGACTCTGCTAAAGTAAAACTACTAATACCACACAGTAAAAATACTATGTTACATCTTAAGTACTAATACCACACAGTAAAATTACTCTGTTACAGTAAAAGTAATAATAATACACAAAGTATCACATGTAAACAAAACCAAAACATAACAAAACTACTTTGTGCTAATGGGACACTAACATTTGTCTCCTGGGTGAAAGTCCTGTGTTTTTGGACCTGGTCCACCATCCAGACCTGGTCCCTACGTGGACCTCTACGGACTCATACGAAAATAATTTGTGAGAAGTCGAGAACAAAATGTTATCCACGACAAACTGACTGCACGCAGTTTAGTTCTATGCTAACGTTATTTTCGGAGACAGAGTTGCTTTCGTGGGAACGAATGTCGGAATCATTCTATCGGACGTCAGACGGACATTTACGCTGCCAGCTGCTTCGTACGAAGTCTGCGTACTGACCACCGAGCTTGTGTGTGAACCAGCCTCGTGAAACGATTAATACGTACGAACACAAGTTTGGTTGAAATGTTTTGTTTAAATTCTATAAATCTGGTTTTAACACGTTAGCGTGATCTCACGCTACTTCGCTATAATCCGTTTCGTCCTAGCAATCCGGTACGTCGAGGACCTCGGCATTCCGTTTGTGCATGAATTCAATTCATTATAATTTGTATAATTTGCCGTGAATCATCGTATAAGTGTGACCGCTCTGCTGTCTTCAGGGGAATTTCCCAGTTCGGAGCCGAGCGGCTGCAGTGGCGGCGGACTCCATTTGCGAGATGACCTTTTTAAAGTCTTCGGTGATCTCGTTTCCACGGCGTTGAACGCGGCGCACCATCCCAAATAATGAGAACCGAAAACAAAACAAACAAAAACAAGACGGAGAGCAAGCTGATCCGGATGAACCGGCGGCGGCTGACAGCAGCCATTGTGGGTGCCGACACGCCGCTCTGGCACAGACTGACAGCTGATTGTTGGGTTGTGTAGGCCCCGATGATGAAGACGATGGTGGTGATGGTGATGATGGTGATGATGATGATGGTGGTGGTGGTGATGAAGATTAATGGCGGAGGGTGAAAGCCGCTGTCATCACCACCATTGCCGCCGCTCAGCCACAAAACCGCCGCCGGCCCGTGATAATTACACTACATCTGTCTCTCCGTCTTCTTCTTCCCTCCGTTTGTTCATCAAACAAATAGTCTGCACCCCTCCTCCTCCTCCCCCCACCCCGTTTACTCCTCCTGACACCTCCCTGCGTCTCCTCACAGCTGGAGGCAGTGACAGCGGCGCTCTATTGTCGATGGTATTTATATATTTATATATATGTATATGGGAGGATGTGGCTCGTAATACCGAAAAGCTCCCTCGCAAACATGCAAATACCATAAATATATATATATATATATATATATATATTTGTGTATATATATTTATATTAGCGTTATGCTAATGAGTGGATTTTGGTTCTGCTGGATAATAACCTGCAAAAACAAGCTCAGCCACAAAAAACACCCAACAAACCAATTATCTCTGCTCTTGTTTCCCCCCCGAATCCCACTGTAATTACTGTACGCAAGGGGGGAGGGGGGGTGGGAGGGAGAGAAGGGAGAGAAAGGAGGGAAGGGAGGAAAGGGAGAGAAAGGAGAGAAAAGGTGAAGTGTTTTCACCGTGGAAGAAAGTGAGATGAAAACCAGGACGACCAGACAACAAACCAGGGAGAAATAATCAGGTTTGATTTCTTCTTCGGTTGAAATGTACCCATCATTCCCATAGAGACAGACAGACAGACAGACAGACAGACAGAAAAAAGAAAATGACAGCGTGACAAATACCCTTCCTCGCTCTCTGCCCACAAATTCGACCAAAGACGTTTTTTTTTCAATAATAAAAAAGAAAATGTCCCGCGGCCAAATGAGACACCTGTCCAAACCTCTAAAGACCTTTTGTGTCTTTCACAGATTCTTTTGCGGCGCTTTCTAATTGGCCGGCCCAGCCCGGCGCGTGCATGTGCGTGTGCACGGTGGCAGCGGCGGCCGGGATGGAGGAAGGTAAAACAGGCGAGGCGGGGGAGCTGAATAGAAATGTGATTGTGTTGCTGTCAAGCGCTCCCACATGAACTCCCCTTTTCTTTTTGAGCCCGGACAGAGAGGAGAAGTGTGAAGGGAGACAAGGAGGAGGGAGGGAGGGAGGGGGGAGGGAGGGGGGAGAAAGGGAAGAAGAAGGGTGAGAGAGAGAGAGAGAGAGAGAGAGAGAGAGAGAGAGAGAGAGAGAGAGAGAGAGAGAGAGTGAAAGAGACACACTTCATTTGTCATCCAGTGGCCTGATTGGAGTGGCAAAGCCAATTCACATCTCAAGTGGAGTTCCCATCAGACAAGCCCCCTGTACCAAACCTCCCCCGTCCTCACCCTCCTCACCCCCTGTATCCTGCCAATCAAGCGCAGCCTGTACAAGATGCCGGTGTTTCGAGCTGAGAGCTTCATCATCATGGATTATGGGAGAAGTAATGACTCTCTCAGGGCTGTAATAGCTGCAGCTAATGGGGGAGAGGTGGGAGACGGGGGGGGGGGGGGGGGGCGGTGTGTGTGTGTCTATGGATGATGGATGGATGAATGTGTGTGTGGGGGGGGGGGGGGAGGGGGGGAGGGGCTGCAGATCCTAACTTTTTTTCCTCAAAGTGTCTGATTGTCCAGAAATACATAAATACATTCTTTTAGAGTCTGCAGCGGGTTCAGGAACGAGACGCCGGAACTACAGCAGGAGGCATTCTGGGTCGTCGACTGAACAACTGGAAGATAAATGTAACGTATAAAGTAGATTAGACATGAATTATGTGTGTATATATATATATATATATATATATATATATGTACAAGCCGTAGGTAGAACATGAGAACATGATGGATGAACTACGAGTCCACCATAACAAGTCTAAAACAACAAGTCCAAAACAACAAGTCCACCTTAACAAGTCTAAAACAACAAGTCCAAAACAACAAGTCCACCTTAACAAGTCTAAAACAACAAGTCCAAAACAACAAGTCCACCTTAACAAGTCTAAAACAACAAGTCAACCACAACAAGTACAAAACAAGTCCACCTTAACAAGTTTAAAACAACAAGTCCACCTTAACAAGTCTAAAACAACAATTCCACCACAACAAGTCCACCTTAACAAATCTAAAACAACAAGTCCACCTTAACAAGTCTAAAACAACAAGTCACCTTAACTGTTCTAAAACAACAAGTCTAAAACAACAAGTCCACCACAACGAGTCCCGTAACCAGTCTAAAACAACAAGTCCACCTTAACAAATCTAAAACAGCAAGTCCACTACAACTGATGATGATGTGAGTCTTAAGAGTGACGAGTCGCTGGATGGTAACTGAGGAGGTTGTAGGGGTTACCGAAGAAGTTCTCCTGGTCCTTTAAGAGGTTCTCCTGGTCAATAATGAGGATCTAGGCATCCTTACAAGGTTTTCTGGTGGTCACTGAGGGTTCTAGGGGTTCCCTAAGAAGTTCTCCTGGTCCTTTAAGAGGTTCTCCTGGTCCATAATGAGGATCTAGGCATCCTTACAAGGTATTCTGGTGGTCACTGAGGGTTCTAGGGGTTCTAAGGAGTTCTACTGGTCCTTGAAGCAGATCTTTCTTGTGGTTTAGAAATAAGGACTAGAACTCAATCTTCCCTGTTCATTTCCACCAGTTGAGACACAGGTTCAACTCCCAGGGAGTTGAACCTGTGACCCTGCCGGTGTCGCTACCTTGCTCAGCCCACACAGCAGCTGCAGAAGAAGGCCCGGCACTGGTGTTAAAGCCTTTAAAGGATTAGTCCACAATATAGTCAAGGTGTTTCTATCAAAGCGTGTAATCCTCCTCAACAGGCCTGCTGGGAGCCTGGACCAGGATCTGCAGCCCTGCAGAGACCGGCTCCTTTTCCTCTTCAAAGACCAGAGACCACACAGGGGTCAAGATCTCTGACCCCAGCCAGGATGACCCCCCCCCCCCCCCTCCCCCCCACCCTTCACTGTTGAACTGACTCCTCTATAAATGTTTACACCTTTATACGTTTACAGGTTACAACGTTAAGACTTTAGGTTTACTTAGTTTCATTCTTTTATTTTACCTTCTTCCTTCCTGTCATTCCTATCTTTACTCCTTCCTTCCTTCCTTCCTTCCTTCCTTCCTTCCTTCCTTCCTTCCTTCCTTCCTTCCTTCCTTCGTAATTCTTGTCCATCTTTCCTTCTTCCTTCCTTCCTCACCTTCCTTTCTTCCTTGCTATTCTCACTCCATACATTTCCAACTTTACTTCCTTCTTTTCAAACTTTATTTACCTCCTTTCCTTTTCATTCCCTTCCTCCCTTCTTTCACTTTTTACTTTAGTTCCTGATCTTTCCTACTCCCTCACTGATTTATCCTCTTCTGTTTTGCTTCTTCTCGTCCTTCTTTGCTTCCGGCCTTCATTCTTCCACGTTCTAACTCGGTTCAGACTTTAATTCTTCCCTCCAAAGTAGAGAAACTGACCCTCGTCTTCCTCACTTTCACTTTTTCTTGAGTCGTCTTCCTTCTTCCTCTTCCTTCGGCCTCTTCCTTCGTCCTCCTCCTCCTTCATCCTGGTCCTCTTGCTTCTTCCTGGTCCTCTTCCTTCATCCTCGTCCTCTTCCTTCTTCCTGGTCCTCTTCCTTCATCCTCGTCCTCTTCCTTCGCCCTCTTCCTTCGTCCTCTTCCTTCGCCCTCTTCTTCGGCCTCATCCCTCTTCCTTCGCCCTCTTCCTCTTCCTTCGTCCCCTTCCTTCATCCTCTTCCTTTGCCCTCTTCCTTCGTCCTCTTCCTTCGCCCTCTTCTTCGGCCTCATCCCTCTTCCTTCGCCCTCTCCCTTGTTCTCACCCTCTTCCTTCGACCTCTTCCTTCGTCCTCTTCCTTCGTCCTCTTCCTTCATCCTCTTCCTTCGACCTCTTCCTTCGTCCTCTTCTTTCATCCTCTTCCTTCGACCTCTTCCTTTGCCCTCTTCCTTCGTCCTCTTCCTTCGTCCTCTTCCTTCGCCCTCTTCTTCGGCCTCATCCCTCTTCCTTCGCCCTCTCCCTCTTCCTTCGTCCTCTTCCTTCGTCCTCTTCCTCTTCCTTCGTCCTCTTCCTTCGTCCTCTTCCTTCGCCCTCTTCCTTCGCCCTCTCCCTCTTCCTTCGCCCTCTTCCTTCGCCCTCTCCCTCTTCCTTCGTCCTCTTCCTTCGTCCTCTTCCTTCGCCCTCTTCCTTCGTCCTCTTCCTTCGTCCTCTTCCTTCGCCCTCTTCCTTCGTCCTCTTCCTTCGTCCTCTTCCTTCGCCCTCTTCCTTCGTCCTCTTCCTTCGTCCTCTTCCTTCGCCCTCCTCCTTCGTCCTCTTCCTTCGTCCTCTTCCTCGTCCCTCATCTTCGTCCTCTTCCTTTGCCCTCTTCCTTGTCCTCTTCCTTCATCCTCTTTCTTCGACCTCTTCCTTTGCCCTCTTCCTTCATCCTCTTCCTTCGACCTCTTCCTTTGCCCTCTTCCTTCGTCCTCTTCCTCGTCCCTCATCATCGTCCTCATCCCTCTTCCTTCGTCATCTTCCTTCGTCCTTGGCCTCTTCCTTCGTCATCTTCCTTCGTCCTTGGCCTCTTCCTTCGTCCTCTTCCTTTGACCTCTTCCTTTGCCCTCTTCCTTCGTCCTCTTCCTCGTCCCTCGTCATCTTCCTTCGTCCTCGTCCTCTTCCTTCGCCCTCTTCCTTCGTCCTCTACCTCTTCCTTCGTCCTCTTCCTTCATCCTCTTCCTTTGTCCTCTTCCCTCGTCCTCTTCCTTGTCCCTCATCATCGTCCCTCTTCCTTCGTCATCTTCCCTCGTCCTCTTCCTTCGCCCTCTTCCTTCGTTCTCTTCCTCTCCCCTCGTCCCCCGTCTTCGTCCCTCGACCTTGTGATGATGAAGATGGAACTAAAGGTCCTGCAGGTTCACTCTGGGTCCACGAGTTAACTCTCCGACTTCACACATCTTGTTGACGTGAAGCCGAACGAGCCAACAGCGTCCCTCCTCCTCCTCCTCCACCTCCTCTTCATCCCTCCTTCCTTCCTCCTCCCCTTTCTCTCGGAGGAGAACTCCACTGTAATCACTTACTACTGTTTTTGTTCACGGTAAGTGGACTAAATATTTGGATGCTCATGAGCAAAGCAGAATAATTGAACGTGTGATTTGTGGCAGCTGGCGTGGAGTCGACGGCTCGTCTCGGCGTAATGAAAACAGCCAGCGAGCCGCCGTAAACAAAAGCAACTTGTTATGTTGCAAGCCCCTCGCTGTGCGTTGCCGTGTGTGGGAAACAACTAATTTCCTTGATGGCGTACTGTAATCATGGCGAAGCTTTACCACGCGCTGTGCTGAGTACGGCTCCGCTTATTAATATGGGAGAGAGAGCTGGTCCACTTCTGGCAGAGCTGCTATTACTGTAAACACTCAGGACAATACAGGACCCGGATTATTATAATTAGTGGTGGAGTCCGGGGCGGTGGACCGGACCAGCTGGAGCACCTGTACTCCTTTAAAACATCACACACCACCGCGATATAACGCAAATACAAACGTGGTGATGAGGTGAACGAGCCTCCAGCGGAGAGATGCAAAAAAACAATAATTTGATCGTTTTACAAAAATAATCTAAAATATCAAAGTACATAATCATAATAATTATAGAACTTATGAGTATATAAATATTATCAAATACACTCAGTATTTTATGATTATATTAATAAAAATACTTCAAATACTTTTATGTGAAAGCATTTTCCTTCTTTCCTCCATTTATTCCTTCTTTTTTCTTCTTCCCTCCCTTCTTTTAATAATATGTATTATAATAATAATAACAGAAATAATATAAGTAAATTAAAATATATATATAAAAAATGTAAAAAAGTTATTTTCCTTGTATTTCTTCTCTCTTTTTCCTTCCATTTCTTCTTATAATAATAATGATTTGTAGTATCATAATAATATAATTATAATAGTAATTAAAAAAATTACAACAATAACAATGATGATAATACTACTTGGATGTAAAAAATATTAAAAATGTAAAAAGTTAAAAAAGTTATTTTCCTTCCTTTATTTCTGCTTTTAGTGACACATTTGCTTTCTCACGTCCTCCCTTCTTGTAGTAACAATAATAATAAAACATTATTATTATTTATTATTATTATATTAAAATAACAATAAAATACATTATCCTTTTTTCTTTGTTTCATCTTTTATTTATTCCCTTTCTTAATTCATATTCTTCCTTCTTGCAATACTACTACTACTACTACTAATAATAATAATGATAATAATACATTGTAATATCAATGAACATCTAATAGGCTTTTACTTAAAGTTTCGGGCGTTTGAATGCAGATTTTACTACCTATTTCTACACTGTGGTATTATTAGTCTTCTTTAGTAGTATTTCCTCCACGCTTGTAGTACAAGTACATGTATGTTTTTTGGTGTTTTCTGGGACTTTGAAGGAACTGAAGTGGATCACAACAAAAAACCTTGAGAGCTTCAACTTGGTCTCTTCTTTCACTTTTTATCTCTTCATCGTCCGTCTTTGGAGGAACAAAAACACACCACTTAGTCCTGACCTGCACCTGTGGGCGTCCGAGGGCCAGCACACAGGAGAGAGGGAGGGAGGGGGGTCAGGAGTCGGGGTCGGGGTCAGAGGTCAAGAGGAAGTCCTTTTCTGCTGACCGAGAGCCACTTATCATTCTCATCTAATGGAGCAGCCATCTGTCAATCAGGAGGAGGGGGCGGGGCCTACAGGTATCAGTGAGCCGTCGCTGTCCCCCGAGGGCCCGGGCCTTCTAGAAGGATGGCTCAGGGGTCCGAGGCGGGTCGTGGGATTGTTTACGGTGTCCCCGCTGTCCCCCCGACCCCAAACGTCCTCTGATCGGGTTTGTCTCCATCGCTATGGCTACGACCCGCGACACTTATATCCGACAAACGGCTCAAATATATTTGAGATCTTAATATTCAGTTTAATATCAGAGACCTTGAGCAGATAAACATAAAACAAAACATAAACAAATAATAAAAATAAATAATATGTTTATC
>NC_139921.1:25723070-25790570 GCF_963514095.1 Eutrigla gurnardus
TGCCATTTGGCTTCACTGTCACATGATCCTGTGATGTGCGACCAGCTGCATCTTTGTGTGTGTGTGTGTGTGTGAGACAACAAACACCTGAGCCCCCCCACCTGATCCAGACTCTGTGAGACCAGAACCTCCTGGGCTGTCTGTTGATCCTCCACCACACTTTTAATGCAGCGATCCTTCAATTATCCTGAAACCCGATCCGGACTCAAAGGTTCCCACCGCAAGAGGACTCCCTGTGGGACTCCTCCTGGTCTTCTCCTGCTCTCCCCCTTTTCCTCCTCTTCTTCTTCTTCCTCCTGCTCCTCCAACTCCTCCTCCTCTTCTTCTTCTTCCTTCTGCTCCTCCAACTCCTCCTCCTCTTCTTCTTCTTCCTCCTGCTCCTCCAACCCCTCCTCCTCATCCCCCCTTCTTCCTCCTACTCTTCCTTCTCCTCCTGCTCCTCCTCATCCCCCTCTTCTTCCTCCTCCCTCTCCTCCTCCTCTTCCTTCTCCTCCTGCTCCTCCTCCTCCCCCTTCTCCTCCTCCTCCTCCTCCCAGCCCTCTTCTTCTCTCCCTCTGATTATTCCTCCTCCTCCGCCTCTTCTTCCTCCTCCTCCTCCTGCTCCTCCTCCTCTCCTAGTAGATAGTTCCTGGTGTTACTCGTCTGGGGATCCAGATGTAAACTCATGTTAATGTGAGTGAAGAAGACCATGTGTCCGTGGTCGAGAGCCGACGGCCTCTAGTGATCAGCGTTTTAACGGTCGTGGGTCTGGGAGACGCTCCTCGCCAGGTTTCTCACACCGCCGGGTCACGCTGAGATTAGAGAGCCAGGGGCCGCGGCGGCCGCAGGGCCCAAAACCACAGCTGGTCCTCGGGGGATCCCTGGAGGACCCCCAGAGGATCTCAGGAGGAGTCCAGGAGGAGACCGGGAGGATCCCCAGGGAAGCAGGAGGAGCGTGGGAAGAAAATCTGATATACAGGTAATGAATAACTGTACCCCCCCACACACACACACAGGTTCACAACACTTCTCTGGTCCCAACAATATTATTTATAATCCATAACTGAAGACGTTTTTTTAAATCAATATTTGTTTCAGATCGTCTCCACGGCAATTGAGCTCAAACTCCATGTGATGAAGCTCCGGAGACTTTGATGAGTCGTAACGAGCCCTTTAGAGTCACATGACGACACAAAGTAGCTAGCTACAGAAATCGCAAATCACATGGATTCATCTGCCCCTGAAAGTAGTCCCGAACAAAATGTTCCATTTCCTCTTGTTTTTTGATTAAAATAAAACAATGAAATCTTTGTTTTAAAGATGGCCGTCTTCAGTAGGAACTCCCCCCTCCCCCACTCAGGTGAGCTACCTGGAGTTGAGTTTCACCCTCACAACCGTTTAGATACAAACAACGGACCAATCACAGTGAGGAATCAGAGTCTCTCTGGTTTCTGACATTGTATCTGAGCTTCTGTTTTTTTGGTGTCACGTCGCTCGTCTAATTAAACGCGTGTTTGGTTTTTAATTAAAACAACAGTTCTGGAGGCACAAAACGGGACTGATTACTTTTTAAAATGTCAGATTAAAATAGTTGGAGTTTGATGAGGAGCGTGACATGTTTTCTTGGACGTCTGGGAGATAAAATACATAAAGATAATCATACGGCTTCGGGAAGTGACGATTTATTTACAAAAGTCAAAAGTGTCATTTTCCTGCAATGTGAGAACATTTCTGATAAAAGTGAGTATTTACACACAGAGAGATGAAATTATCTCAAATAAAAAAACAAGTGAATGATGAGTATTTATCGGGACATCCCACATCTAAATACGTTGTGATGTCACATGTTCGGGAGGGTCGTTAAACATTTTTTTATTTCCCCCCGAGCGTCAGTCTTTGTCCTTTTTTTTTTTTCTTTCTTTTTATTATTAAACGATGAGTTTAATAAGAAAAAAAAGAAAAACACTGTGATTCTGCGGCAGGAATCTCTGGGACGCGAGCAAGCGGGGTCTGATTGCGGGCGCCGCTCGGCCCCCTCGCCGCCGCTCGTGGGCTGAATGCCAGTAATCATTCGCCTGATTTGATATGAGGAGGAATGAGGCGAGCCATCTTGATTAATGCTGATTTGAATGGATGGATGGATGGATGGAGCCCCCCACCATCATCACCAGTATCACCAGCACCCCCCCCCCCCCCGACGGCCTGAGGGAATATTTTTGACACATCGGCAGCCTCCAATCAGCTAATGGCAGATGGGAAGGTGGATTGTGGGAAATCTGACGGGACCTGGACACACCGCCTGGCCTGTTTGGATCCAAACAGGAAACAGCAGCGAGCCAGAAGGAAGTCCTCCAGACGGACCGCCGCCACTTCCTCCACGTAACGTAATGATGTTATTCATACTTTCTTAGGAAAATATTGAAAACACATTTTTTTACAATATTACAGCAACACAGTTTAATTTCGCGTTTTAAAAAATATGGGTCAATGTTTTAATATGAAGGTTTTCACAATAATACTACGCATTAATTTGCCAGAGTGAGAACCTCGTTGCTAACACTTCACAGGCGTTAACGTTAGCATCAATGTTAGCATTAGCATCAATGTTAGAGTTAACTTTAGCATTAGCTTTGTATCGTGTTAATCGGAGAGAGTTGTTCAGGTTTGCAAGGGATATTTAAACCGGGCGTCTTTTTCTCTGAGTGCACTTAAACTGTTTAAATACTACTTCTGCTAACACGCTAACGTTGCTACGGTTGATGAGTGGTGTTACAACGGTAGCTAGATAAACCATTTACATGCTACTTCCGCTAATATGCTAACGTTGCTACGGTTGATGAGTGGTGTTACAACGGTAGCTAGATAAACCATTTAGATGCTACTTCCGCTAATATGCTAACGTTGCTACGGTTGATCAGTGGTGTTACAGTGTTAGCTAGATAAACCATTTACATGCTACTTCCGCTAATATGCTAACGTTGCTACGGTTGATCAGTGGTGTTACAGTGTTAGCTAGAAAGGCAAAAATTACAAATATTATAAACATTACTATACTTTTTAAGAGTACACTATTTCGGAATAAATGTACAACTTCTTTAAAAGTACATTTTTAGTTAAGTGTATTATTTTATTTAAAAGAAAGTTCATCCGACAAAAGAAGGAATATAAACTACTTAATTAATGAAGTAACTTGGAGGTCTGATGTTTTTAAAGATAAAACAATTGAATATTCAAAACCACAGCATTTTATTAAATGCTAAACGGAAGAAGAAGAAATATAAAATTGTATATATATATATATATATATATATATATATATATATATATATATATATATAGTTATTCTCTTAGAGCAGAAATAAATAAAATAAAGCGTCTTTACAGAATCAGCTCTGGTTTCACACGTGAAGCGTTCACGTCCGTCTGAAACCTCAAATAAACACCATTGTTGTTTTTTATTCAGGAAACAAGTTTGATGAAATGAGCTTCAACCGGCGGCGTTCGAATCAGAGTGCAAATCAGAGGAAACGGAGACGACATCCTATCACGTAAATCAGAGCTCCCCTCCCCCGGCTCCTCCTGATGAGGATCTAAAAATATCTGTTTGCTTTACAATAACCGGCATCATCAGTGTTGTCTGACAAATACACAATAATACACAAATACACAAAAATACCTGTGTGGACGACTGAAGGTTTCCTCCGAACGTTCAAATCCTTCAGACACCGATTTATGATCCTGTAAGACAGAAATGTGATTAATTTAATTGGATAATTGTGGTCCTTTGGCCTTCCATGCTGCATTCACATCTCTAACCACAAATAACACAATAAAAGTGACACAAGGTCATCTGTGGCGTTAGAATAAAGAATATACATTGTTTCATTTCATCAGGTTATTTTGTTCATATTTTGCATATTAAATTAGGAGAAACCTGTTTATTTGTAATGAGTTGTCGAGTTAATTTTCTGGGTAATAAAAATCTGCTTCTTGCTTTTCCTTAAAATACAACAGATTTTTCTATTTTTACAAAGCTTGGGAAAATGTTTTAGAATCACTATTGGATTAATGGTGTGTGTTAAACTTATGGACACATTTTGTTCCGTTTATTTATTTATTTTTCTGGTTGTGTTAGAAAAATCACAAACCAGCAGGTCCACCTTAACACTGTTTAATAATTCAGAAATGTGTGACTTAAATATAACAAAAGTATAGAAGAGATGCTGTGACAATGAAACTATTGGGAGTAAATAAATCTGCACTGTTTTAATCATAATACATTTATTTATAAAGCACTTTCCATCAAAGTACAACAAGAATATAAGAGTAAAAACGATTAATTAAAAACAAATCAATCAAAATAAAGAACAGTTCAGTGAAACAAGAACAATAAAAATAAATAAAACACAGCAACACAACTCAGTTTTGATGATCAGTTTGTTTCAGGTGCTGTATTATTATTATTATTATTATTATTATTATTATTATTATTATTATTATTATTATTATTATTATAATTATTATATGAAAACTCAATATTTGTTGATCCAAAAAAATAAAAGTAATATTAACAAGTTACACTAATCTCCACAGATAATATATGGTTTATATATATATATATATATGCTGTTTTTAATGATGTTTCTAAATTTAAAAAGCCTGAAAATAACCTGCAGGCTGTCAATGACAAACTGACAACAAGAATTAATTAAAATATATTATCGTGGCAGCAGAGTAAATATACATATAATAATTGTAGTTTAATCGATTTTTTCAGATTTCATGTCTTCATGACACGAAATGAAGACTTGGTTTTATATATATATATATATATATATATATATATATATATATTCTACAATAATAACACTTCTACGTCCGGCACATGTCCGTCTACCATTTTATATTTTATATTTATTACATTATATTTAATTTATTCCTGTATCTTTTAACTTTTGCACTATTGGTCTTGGATTCTCTTTTTTCTTCTTCTTCATGTTTTGCTTGTTGGAGGGAGAAGAAAGGATTTCGCCGCCAACGACTCCTCCACAGTGATTGTTGGTAACAAAGACTGGAAACTAGTTGTCTGTGTACTGTTCTAGTATTAAGTACACCAAAAAAAATGTAGAATAAAAAATAAAAAATAATAATTTTACAAAAAGTACAAACATCAGCATTAAATTGATTTTGATTACATTTTAAATTAATAAATTTGTCTTTTATTCTTTATTTATTGCAAAAAAAAAAAAGAAACAACAAAAGAAACATTAATATGCCTTATATATGCGGAATAATTTATGAGATTATTGGCATATTCATGTGTTCATCAGTTGAATGTTGGAGCTCAAACACTGCTGGATCGTTTAAATAATAAAACATTGTTGTTGATATTTTGTGTTAATAATCTGAGTAAGTAATCTTTAAAGTTGTGGTGCAGTAACAATGTAGAATATTTGCCTCCAAAAAACAGCTGAGAGGAAGTAGAATAACAAGGAAATACTCTCTAAAAGTACACAGAAACTGTACTCAAATTCTTTCCAACAACTAAAGTTGGAAGTAGCTAAACTGCGATAAAATAAGAAAAGCTAATCTAACCTTAAATAAACTAAGCTAAAAAAAAGCTAAACTAAACTAAGATAAGATAAAAAAAAAAAGCTAAACTATGCTCAACTAATCTAAAATAAGCTAAGCTAGGTGATCCCTGTCTCCTCGAAGCTCAGGAGGCTAACCATGTTCAGTTCCCAGCTGAACAAAGACAACATGACATTTTTTTAACGTTTCACTAACGACTAAAACGTTCTGCTTATTTCACACAACTCAATACAAATCACATCGTCGATGAAGTGGCAAGATCACATTTATTGATCATCGATTTGTTAGCGAAATGTTTGTAGCATGTTACCTGCTGGTGAAGGTGCAGACGGGCAAACAGCCAGAGCGGTGAACCTAATGGCTTTATATAGGGAGGGGTGGCTGCTGGGCTGTACTAAGTGGTGGAAAGTGCGGGGGGGTTTTGTTTGGTTTTTACTACACATTACATCTATTGAAGTTTATTCAACTTGATTTCAGTATGAACTTTGACCTGGATGTGAAACAGTTTAAAGAACTACGAGAACATTTATTTGTATTTAACCTTCTGGTGATGTTTGGAGTTTCTGGGCTTCGGAAAGCATTTGATTTGGTTTTCAGGATCAAAGAGCTGAAACTGGAGGTGACTATCATTTCTGGAATATGAAATTAAACAAGGTCAAAATCTGATTGGTCGGTCAGGCCCCGCGGCGGCTCGGTGCGGCGGCTGGAGGCCCCGTCTGAACCTGCCGCCGTCGGCTCCAATCAGCCGCCGCCTGACGGGTGTCAAAGCAGCGGGTCGAGAAGGTGTTTGATGTGGGGCAAACACGGCGGCAAAGCTGCCCTCCATTCACCGGGGCCGACCAAACCGGCCTGCTGGCCCCGCCGGCCGACATGTGACAGCGCTTAGCCCCGCCCGGCTCAACCGTAGCCACGAGACTGTTTAATCTGGACTCTGTGTGTGTGTGTGTGTGTGTGTGTGTGTTTGACCAAAGGAAAGAGAGAGAGAGACAGACATGAAACAGAGAGACAGGCAGCATGAAAACAAGATGGAGGAGCTGAGCAGGAGGTCACGTCTCTCTGAGGCTCCGCCTCCGGCTGCTCGTACAATGTTTTCTCAAACTGACAAACTTCTGAACAAAGTGTTTAACCCTCGTTAACTTTCATGTTATCGTTAACAACACAATGACCCCGACCGCATCACGACCCCCGACCGCATCGCGACCCCCGACCGTTCACACCACAGGAGACATGCCAGAGAGGAGGCGGAGCTCAGCACCAGAGAGGAGGCGGGGCTTAGCACCAGAGAGGAGGTGGGGCTTCACTTCCACATAGACCCCCAACCAAGGTTTGCTATGACTGCTTCATACATGTTGAAGTCTCAAATCCACCAGGAACCCAGACCCCCTACTTTTAAAATGCTGGTTTTCTGAAAGGAGTCTGGTTGATGGGTGCTAGGCTATGCTAACGTTGTAGCTGCTCCATCAACACTCCATATAAGGTCATCTAGACATTTTTTAAAATTGGAAACAGTTGTTTGGGACGACCATCTTTGCAGATATTTAAATAAGAGTCAGAGTTGGAGATAAAAATGTGACATTTTTGTCCAGATGGTGGCGCTAGTCTCATCTTCTACTTACTATGATGCACTGTACTGTCACATAACGATGCTTTTATCCATGTTTCCTTTCCTGTAATCCTGCCGACAAACAAACAAAACATAACCTAACATATCAGAGGGGTATTCCATCAAACTAGCTAAGCGCAAAGCCGGGCTAATTTCGATAAGCCTCGCTACCTTTAGTGAGAGTTGCGTTCCATCAACGTGACTTGAGGCACTCTCCGCTAAGTAACCATGGGAATTTATCCGACCAAACTAGCCTGCCTGCCCCGGGGCAATAATTGTCTTTAGATCAGAGAATTAGGCCCAACATTTGACCTTAACTATGATAAATATGTCATACAATTTCCCCCGAACCCAAATATAACTTGCAAAAACATGATAGGCATAAAGATGTTATTATTAATAGCATGTTATAGATCCCAATGACAAAGGCATTGCTGCATGCAATTTTCAGCCACATAAATTCCTTTCAGGTGAGTTCATTAATAGGTTCATTGAATGTGTTCATTGAATTGTTGAGATAAATGAGTTGGTCAATGTAGATGCATTTACTAGGCCTATCTATAAAAAAGAGAGAAAGAGAGAGAGAGAGAGAGAGAGAGAGAGAGAGAGAGAGTTCCGGCCAAAGAAAGATGTTTCACAAACTTCCATAGTCAGGAATTGAACCGTGGCCGGCCGCGTGTAAAACCGGCGCGTTACCTCTACACTATCCTCACGTTAGAGAAATCGTAGTCAGTGTTATATTAGAACATGTTACTCTTAACGGTACTTCCGTATTAAATCGCTCGGCAATTCTTGTCCAAGCAGCCTCGTGATTTTTATTTATCACTACAGTATTCCCTTTTTTGGTTATGATGGGTTTGTACTCCTCATATAGTTCCATCAATAATTTTTGCTCTGGTCTTTTCTGCCATTTTCTCGATGATTCGACATTCATGGTTCTGGTCTGGCTTCATATCCCGTTAACCTGGCTTGAATAAGCCTCAACAAGGCGCGGCTGAAATGCGTTAATGGAATGGGTTTAGCCGCAAGTGGAAGTTGGCGTTGGTTCTAACCAGGCTTAACCAGGTAAATGCCGCTTTAATTAGCGAGTTTGGTGGAATACCCCTCTGGTTTGTTTCCGTCTCGGGAAAATATGTTTTTGTTTGTGGTTAAACAAACAACGAGTCAACAAGCTGGAGAGAAACACGCGAGTCTGTAAGTTAAAGTAAACAGAAATGTATTTAATTTGTCGGCTCGCAGAAACTCAATTAAAGCTTCTCACATATTTTCTCCTGAATATTCTGTGGAAATAAATCTTCGATGCATTCGATTAAACGTTAATTTGCTTTATTTAGTTTAATGTCTCCTAATTGAGTTTTAGTTTCAATGAGCGTTGTTTGTCTGCCGACACTTCTAAAAGTCTAAATGTGCTTTTTTTAAATTACTCTGACATCCAGCTTCATCGTTGTCTCGTCGCCGAAATAAAACCTGAAAAACTTCTCGACAAACTTCAACAAAACACCTCAAACTACAAATGCGTCTGACATATATCTCGTAACATTGAAAGTTTATTATATTGTGGAATTCATCATTAGCAATAAATATGGTCTGTTAATCTGAATAAATGCTTCCATGTGAGCTAAAACCTCCGTTAGCTCTGAAAAGTAGGGGCTAGCAGCTCCATTAGCCTTGTTAGCCTCATTTACATAATATATTATTAATAACAACCAACCAGTAGATAGCCTACTAATCGGTGTCCGAGATATCACTCATTTCTGAGAGCTAGGACACTTTAATGTCGTGAAAATGACAACGTAAGTGGCAACAAACCAGCAAGAAAATGGATAAAAGCTTCCATCAATGGCAATTAAAAATGAATCATAAAAAAAATCGAATAGAATGAATTCGTTACCT
Source organism: Eutrigla gurnardus (assembly GCF_963514095.1). NCBI lineage: Eukaryota > Metazoa > Chordata > Actinopteri > Perciformes > Triglidae > Eutrigla > Eutrigla gurnardus. Next base: position 25,732,138 of record NC_139921.1, read on the forward strand.
TTCCATGGATTTTCCCCCAGGACAGAACGATCGCAGTTTGTAACGCGTGGTTAACGAACAAACAAAAAAACACGCTACATCACATCACAGTTTGGATTTACGAAATTTAAATAAATTAAATTTGCCACTTTATAAACACGCAAATTTGCCACTTTATAAACTAGCAAATTTGCCACTTTATAACTCGCAAATTTGACACTTTATAAACACGCAAATTTGCCACTTTATAAACTCACAAATTTGCCACTTAATCACTAAACTTTTTTTATATATATATATGCCGTCATATATATGAAGGCAAACCATAGTATAAAAATGTTTTTGCTTTGTAATGTAACAGCTAGCGTCTCTGATTGGCGGCGTCACCCCAGGAGACACCGAGCGGTTTAATTCCCTCGTTGATCAGATTGGAAGCAACTCTGATTTGGACTTGATGGAGCTGATCTCCCCCACGGCGTCTGCACAGGAACTGGCTGCAGCTCAAATCATCTCCCTGCCTGAGGAGGAATATTGGTCATTTTCTTTTAGCACCAGGACTCTTATTAAGAGCCATCTCTAATTTTCTCTCTGTCTCACTGAGGAGGAGGAGGAGGAGGAGGAGGAGGAGGTGGAAGGAGGACCGCCGGCACGTGATTGCCGTTACCAAGGCGACGATCCGGCAGTGCCCCCAGGATCGTGGCCGGGTGGGGTGATGGAGAGCAAGAGGGAGAGATGAAATTGCATTCCATTAGTGCTAATATGGAGACATTAAGAGTCTCGTCTGAAGCGCCGGGGCCCGCTAACGATTACGGTCACTAATTCATCCAATCAGCTTGCGAGCAGACGCTTCATGGAGTCATAACGACCTCGCTGCCTCTCCTTCGCCGGCTATTACCGGGGTGATTGACAGCAGCCAGGGGCTTTGTTTTAAACGTAGGGAAGAGAGCGAGGAAAGAAAAGGCCATAGGAGAGAACTTCAGCGTTTCTCCTCCGTCCTGACAGCTCCGGCGTTTAAAGGGCCACGCCGCCGATCTCTTCCCTTTGGCCCCTCCCCCTCACAAACCGTCAGTCCTCAGGCCGATCAAACTGGCAGAGAATCCAAACCAAACATCACGGTGAACATTTACATGAACGTAAATCTTCACGGTTTTGCACAAGTTACTTGAACAAAGTAGAAACAAGTACAAATATTACAGATGGCAAACAAAACGAAAAGTCAGGTAAATAGAAAGTGCCATAAATAATAGGATCCAATTACACCTGAGATTAACTGAAAGTGAATGACTACAGTTAAAGGTACAATATGTAAGAAATCTAAAGCAACTGGCCTAATATTTCGGGTTGCCAGTTTTGACTGAGCTACAATGGCGGAGGCAACGAAACCCAAAAGAGCTCGTTATGATTCACAAAAACGCCAAGATAAAAACCGAGGCAAAGCGAGGGTCTATAAAGGGGATGCATTTGAACGGTGGAGACAGTTGAAAGCTGAGAGGAATTTGAAATCGGATGCAGAATTGGCTACACTTCTCCTAGACAGGTAAGTTAAGCTTGGCTATAAGTTAGTATCATAGCTTAAGGGGATGGACATTTCGAATACTTTGAACTGTCGAGTAACAACGTTATTGATTTCGATCATAGAAACAAACGTTAGCAGCATAGCAGTCACCGAGGATCAACAGCTGAGTGGCGGCAGCGCTGAGGCGGAGGCTCCGCTTTTATGTCCGCGTCATTACGCTTTTGGTGCGTGTTTAAAACAGTGGGTTTACTTCAAAACGCGAGCGTCAGAAGCTGTCAGAGCATTTATGAACAGTGTTTCAGAGCTCCCCCTAAATGTCTCAAAGTAGGCTTTCAGGTAATTTCGCAGCATAACAGCGCCTTCCGGGTAAAAAAGACATAGCCTACGGCAAAAATTGGAATGAAAAATGACACTGTTATTTCATCCCCGAATCCCATTCATAAACACAATATCTAATATCAGTTAACAAGTCGTTTTCCGTTTTTAAAACGAATAACGGGATACGAGTCATTTTCCCGTTTTTCGAAACGAAAGTCGGATGGCTGCAACGTACACGGACCGTTCCCCGACCGCCGTCAGCTGACGGAGGATACGCCTACAGCTCTGGCAACCTCGAGTCTGGAGGGGAGGGGGTGGAGGAGGAGGCGGATACGACTCGCCGCAGTGTTTTGAATTTGAGTGTCGTACCGTTTTTGGCCACATTCTTACATATGGCGCCTTTAAATATAACATAGGCTACTTGTGTTTGGTGATGATGTTGGGTTTTGTATTTCACCTGTAAACATGTTTATATGTTTACAGGTAAAAGTTTTGCATCGCTGCTATTAATCATGTCATTCCAGTGTTCATTGTAGTGAGTTTCAATGTAGAAACTTTCATCATGCTTTCTTTCATCGTGGAGACTCTCATTGTAGCAACTTTTATCATTGCAACTTTCATCGTTGCGACCTCATCGTTGCAACTTTCTTTATTGCGACTTTCATCGTTGCGACTTTCATTGCTGCAACTTTCATCGTTGCGACTTTCATTGCTGCAACTTTCATCGTTACAACTTTCTTCATTGCAACTTTCATCACTGCAACTTTCATTGTGACTTTCATCATTGCAATTATGAAAGTCTGTCCTCTAGTCTCTCTCCTCTAGTCTCTCTCCTCTTGTCTCTCCTCTAGTCTCTCTCCTCTGGTCTCTCTCCTCTAGTCTCTCTCCTCTGGTCTCTCTCCTCTAGTCTCTCCCCGAATCTCTCCTCTAGTCTCTCCTCTAGTCTCTCTCCTCTGGTCTCTCCTCTAGTCTCTCTCCTTTAGTCTCTCTCCTCTGGTCTCTCCTCTAGTCTCTCTCCTCTAGTCTCTCCTCTAGTCTCTCTCCTCTGGTCTCTCCTCTAGTCTCTCTCCTCTTGTCTCTCCTCTAGTCTCTCTCCTCTAGTCTCTCTCCTCTAGTCTCTCTCCTCTGGTCTCTCTCCTCTAGTCTCTCTCCTCTAGTCTCTCTCCTCTAGTCTCTCTCCTCTGGTCTCTCTCCTCTAGTCTCTCCCCGAATCTCTCCTCTAGTCTCTCCTCTAGTCTCTCTCCTCTGGTCTCTCCTCTAGTCTCTCTCCTCTAGTCTCTCCTCTAGTCTCTCTCCTCTGGTCTCTCCTCTAGTCTCTCTCCTCTAGTCTCTCCTCTAGTCTCTCTCCTCTAGTCTCTCCCCGAGTCTCTCCTCTAGTCTCTCCTCTAGTCTCTCTCCTCTGGTCTCTCCTCTTGTCTCTCTCCTCTAGTCTCTCTCTTTTAGTCTCTCTCCTCTGGTCTCTCCTCTAGTCTCTCTCCTCTAGTCTCTCTCCTCTAGTCTCTCCTCTAGTCTCTCTCCTCTAGTCTCTCCTCTAGTCTCCCTCCTCTAGTCTCCCTCCTCTAGTCTCCCCCCTCTAGTCTCCCTCCTCTAGTCTCTCCTCTAGTCTCCCTCCTCTAGTCTCTCTCCTCTAGTCTCTCCTCTAGTCTCCCTCCTCTAGTCTCTCTCCTCTAGTCTCTCCTCTAGTCTCCCTCCTCTAGTCTCTCCTCTAGTCTCTCTCCTCTAGTCTCTCTCCTCTAGTCCCTCCTCTAGTCTCTCTCCTCTAGTCTCTCCTCTAGTCTCTCTCCTCTAGTCTCTCCTCTAGTCTCTCTCCTCTGGTCCGTCTTCTAGTCTCTCTCCTCTAATCTCTCTTCTAGTCTCTCTCCTCTAGTCTCTCTCCTCTAGTCTCTCCTCTAGTCTCTCTCCTCTAGTCCCTCCTCTAGTCTCTCTCCTCTAGTCTCTCTCCTCTAGTCTCTCCTCTAGTCTCTCTCCTCTAGTCTCTCCTCTAGTCTCTCTCCTCTAGTCTCTCTCCTCTAGTCCCTCCTCTAGTCTCTCTCCTCTAGTCTCTCCTCTAGTCTCCCTCCTCTAGTCTCTCTCCTCTAGTCTCTAGTCTTTCTCATGTGTGCTCTTCAGGTCATTTTCTTCTTCCCGCTGTGATCAATAATGTTTCATCTCATCTCGATGAAACCACAAACACAAACAAACACAAAGAAAGGAAGCAGCCGGCCGATAACTGTGAAGCTCCATTCATCTGTTTTCACTCGACTGTTGTCTTTTCCTCCACTGTGTGTAATCAACATGAGAGAGAATGGAGAGAGGATGGAAGGATGATGGAGGGAGGATGGAGGGATGATGGAGGGACGATGGAGGGATGATTGAGGGTGGATGGAGGGATGATGGAGGGAGGATGGAGTGATGATAGAGGGACGATGGAGGGACGATGAAGGGACGATGGAGGGGGGATGGAGGGATGATGGAGGGACGATGGAGGGAGGATGGAGGGATGATGGAGGGACGATGGAGGGATGATTGATGGTGGATGGAGGGATGATGGAGGGATGATGGAGGGACGATGGAGGGACGATGGAGGGAGGATGGAGGGAGGATGGAGGGATGATGGAGGGACGATGGAGGGACGATGGAGGGATGATGGAGGCACGATGGAGGGACGATGGAGGGATGATTGAGAGTGGATGGAGGGACGATGGAGGGAGGATGGAGGGAGGATGGAGGGAGGATGGAGGGACGATGGAGAGAGGATGGAGGGATGATGGAGGGAGGATGGAGGGACGATGGAGGGAAGATGGAAGGAAGATGGAGGGAGGATGGCGGGATGAGAGAGAGAGAGAGAGCGGTGTCCTTGTTGTCTCCCCGTCTTGTTTCCTAACAGAAGACTAAATCGCTCCTTCGTGGGAAAACTGTTGTATTTGTGTGTCGTCATTGGGTGATGCTGCTGCTGCCAACAGAGAGAGGCTGAATCAAGGAGTTACTATGGCAACAAACCCATCAGGCCTCCCTGTCTGCCAGAGAGAGAGAGAGAGAGAGAGAGAGGAGGGAGAGATGAAGACAAAGAGATGGAGGAAGAGAGAGAATCCAGCCGGTCACGTTGTTTTTTCTTTAAAAAAACAAAACAATAAAAACACAGTTTTCTCTCCTTGTTTGTTTGCTGTTGTTGTTGTTGTTGTTGTTGTTGTTGTTGTTGTTGTTGTTGCAGTCGTCCTCCTGAGATCTTTGAGTCACTTTTACCTCATTTGGAGTTTGAGGTTTATGTGTTATTGATGTATGTATGTCCATACTTTATTTAAATTAGGGTTTTACTGAATTCGTCTTTATTTATAGTATGCACAATAATCATCCAATTAAACAGGTTTATTTAATTAAAAATGTTCCTGTCAGCAAGTTTTATCTTTTTATTAATATAATTATTGTTCTATTTTTGTGATATTGTCATATCTTGTTTTCTGAGATACACAGGTGAAACACAAAGGTAAAAAATAATTACATAAAATACATCTAATTCTTTTTTTCTTTTAACCATAAATATGAGTTGTGCTGCAAATTTTACGGAAGGACATTTTTAAAACAAAAACAGTTGTTTTGCAGAATCGTCTAATATCGATGTTTGGACATAAAAGCTGTTACGGGTTTTACTTTGCGTGGATTCTGGCGCCCCCTGTGGACAAACAGTGTTGTTTCCCAATTGATTTTAGTCAGTCGCCGCTCGGTTCTAGTTCTGGGTCCGTCCGTTTGAGTCTGAACCGCATCCTCTCAAAACACACCCGTTACCCACAGTGCACTAGTCCAGAGATGCTAACGTGCAGTATTATTAGAGGTATTAGTACACCAGCAGCATTATTAGTACACCAGCAGCAGTATTATTAGAGGTACTAGTACACCAGCAGGAGAGAGTTTGATGTAATTTGATTAATGAAGTACAACATCAATAAAGGGGTTCCTGGGGGTCCTGGGGGCCCTGCGGGTCCTGGATCATTCACTGGTCTTTATTGGGCCCTATTCTACGGCGGATGAATTTGTGGCAGCAGAGTGAGTGGAGGTGAAGCAGCGTGTTCATGGTGATGAAGAATGTAGATTATCAGATTAACGTTGGTGTTTCTGCAACACCGTGTCCGAACGTCCAATCAGAGTCCAGGTAGAAATACATCAATACGGCGACGAGAAGAAGAAACGGAGAATGGGATTGAAAAAAGAGAGAGACAGAGAGAGACAGAGAGTAATGAAGCGAGGAAACGAGGGAGAGCGAGAGACATATGGCGGCTGGTGGTTTGCAGACTTTTGTGCCTCGCGGCGTCGAGCTGACAGCTCGGAGCGGCGAGGCGGGAACGCCACGCGCAGAAACCGAGATAAAAGGTAGAAGAACAAAAGCAAAACACGAAGACACCGAATAAAACATGCAATCTGAAACACGAGCAACAAAAAACAGGAAGTCAAGACCAAAACCAGAAAATTAAATGAATCCTGAATCTGAGATTAACGCGTCATTAAAGCAGATTAATGAGATCTCGTCTCATGTTTATATGTATAAATATAATAATCTCTGAATGAAGAGCAGATTAAACGGGATTAACACAGCAGGAACAATAAATACAACAAAAACATGACATTTATTTTAAAAAGCATCTCAGTGATCCGAAATGTGTTTAGTCTCTAATTTAATCATTATTTTTGTAACCTTCATTCATCAAACAATCTAATCGAACATCTCACTGGCAAAACACATTACATGTACATTAAAAACACTAAAAACACACATGAATGATAAATAAACAGTTAAATAATTTAGAACAATGTATTTCTAAATTTAAGGACAGAAGACAATATAGAAATAAACCTTTATGATAACATTTAAAATAATAATAAAGTAACATCGATCATTGCTCTGTGATTTGTCCTATAATAATAATAAACAAAACAAATTAAAACAAAAATTGTCTTAAATTGCACATAAAGACACAAATAAAGAAACATGCAGAAAATAAACAATATTTTTAAAATATGAATTGTATTTTAAAGTATTAATGGTGTATTTAGTTTTTGTGTGTGTTTTTTTTGTGTTTGTATTATTCTTATTATTGTTATGAAATAACCTATAATCTGAATATTCCAGCACTATAATAATAATAAATGGAGAATCTGAACGGTGTTCTCCTCTGAAGCCGGCAGCTTTACTTCCCGCCGTGCGTTCATTGATGAGGTGTTATATGAAGGTTTGTCTTCGGTTTGCTCGCAGCCTCAGCAGGCGAACGCTTAACGAGAGTCTCAACACAAAGAATCTCTGCTTTTATTCTTCTTCTTCTTAATCTTCTTCTTCCTCTAAGAAACCACCCGAGCCAGAAGGAGGGAATAAAATCAAATGTATTTACATCAGGAAGCAAAGATGTTCATCTACAGATGCTTCGTACGAGATTTATCTAGCAGTTTACTTCATTTCTACAAAAAAAGAAGAATTATTCTAAGGAAGGAAAATACAAAATCTACTTGTGCACATGTGAAATGTGTTGATAACATGTAAAACAATGAAAATAATTATTACAATAAGTTACCGATACAAATGTTTTATAGACAACCTTGTCTTAAGGATAATAAAGGTATATTTAATTTAATTTTAGTACCTTAATATACATATACATATTGTTGTTGTATATATATTATGTATTATTTTATTTTACTAGGTCAAAATCAAACATATACAACATATACACAAATTGTTAAATTGTAAAAATTGTACAACGAAAGTTATTAAGAACTTAAAAAAGAACATAAATACAATACATTAATTTCAACATTGTTATGATAATTATTATATGCCCATTGTTGTTATCATGAATATGATTATTATCGTTATTAGACATTGATGCCTTTATAATTAGTTTTTTTTTTTTACATCAAAATGATGTACATTTGTCCATCATTCATGCTTGAAGACAAAACGGCTGTTTTAGTTTTGTTTTTTTCTTATAATTTTACAAATATCATTATTTTTATTATTATTAGTTTTTTTTAATTGAGAACAATCAGTAAGAACATTTGTTGGATTATTATCAGCAGCTTCATATTAACTTTTACAGATTAATCCTCACAAATAGCTTTTTTTAATTACATAAATTTGTTTAAGAGTTATTTTAACAATTTCTGATTTTATTGCCGTTAATATCTTTGTATAACGACAAAATAATAAAGAATAAATAAGTAAAAACAACATTCAAGACATACAAGACATTTACTTCAAAAGCTGCAATCGAACATTTTTCTATATTCACAGATCAAAAAATATGGGTGACAAATATTGACAGTAACATGGTCCTCTATTTATATGTAAATTATATGTATATTATTTATTATTCCCAGTGAATTATTATTATTATTATTATTTTACAGTATTTAAAGAACGTGATGAGGACTCAATTCTGTCCTGCAGCTGCTTCTGTTCAACAACACATGACAGGTTTCACAGTGTGTGTGAGAGTGTGTGTGTGTGTGCATGCACGCCACATGTGTTTTCGCTGCAGAAACTCAACAAACTGTTTGCGTCCGTTTCATATTCACGATTCTTCTTCTTCTGTGGTTGTTTAAGATCTTCGTGGTTTCAGCGTCGGAGCTGCAGAATGAAGACGATGCAGATTTGTCTTCTTTAATCTCTCGCAATCAGCTGAAATAATTCAGCTTTTTTGTCTTAAACCCGCCTCTCTCTCTCTCTCTCTCTCTCTCTGTTTTTTGTAATTGGCATATAGGGAGGCTTGTTTGTTTTTGTTGTCTGCTGTTTCTTAAATGTGTGTGTTCGTGTTCATGTGGCCCCCGGTGTCCCAACAAGCACCGCGGTAGGTGTTGGGAGGCGCTTTCGGCAGCGCAAACAACACTCACTCACACACACACACACACACACACACACACACACACACACACGCGGAAAACACAGAAGACAAAATATATGACAAAGACAGAAGTACACACAGGGACAAAAACGCACAAAGACAACAAACACACAAAGACTCATACCATGGGAAATAACACACAAACACACACACACACACACACACACACACACACACAACAGCACCCGTTAAAACACACAAAAGACATTACACACACACACACACACACACACACACACACACACACACACACACACACACACACAGTCAGATGAAAGCACTCATTGGGCGCCATCTTGTGGCGACATCGACCAATCAGTGCCAGCAGACACTCGTCATATTTCTTTTTTTCCTTATTAAAATGAGCAACTCTTTCGTTTCAAAATATATATAATATACATTTAAAAGATTTTTTACAATTACATTTTTTATTTCCCCCTAAAAGGAACATGTTTAAATGTTTAAACAACCAGACATGAGTAACATTGTTGTTAAACATCATTGTTGTCTCACTGTAAAAATAATAATAATAATAATAATAATAATAGTAATTATAATAATTATAATTATAATGCAACAAATGAATGTAATATTTTTCATTGGGAATAAAGAATGTAAAACTTAATTTGTTGATTTGATAGTTGATTTGATCCTTTGCTGGTTTGTTTTTCTCCTTGTTGTTGTTGTTGTTTACTCTTTTGTTTGGGTTAGTTTGAGTCTCGCTCTTCTGCATGTCCTGCTGTTTCACGTTTTATAGTAGTTGTACACTAGAAGGAGTACTCCTGTACTATGTACAATGTCAGTTGTACTCATGGCTTCAGCAGAGGCTTTGTAGATTCAGAAAAAGTATCACAGATTCTGGTACCAGTAGTACTACAAGTAGCAAGAGTACTAATACACTAGTGGTATAGCAGCATCGGTGGTGTAAGTAAAGCAGTAGTACTACAAGTAGCAGCAGTACTAGTACACTAGTAGTTCTAGTACACTAAGGGTATAGCAGCATCGGCGGTGTAAGTAAAGGAGTAGTACTACATGTAGCAGCAGTACTAGCAGTAGTTACAGTCTGAAGTATTTCTATGTGTGATAAAAACAGATGTATTTTAATTTCAAAGTAAAGTGAAACAATGAAAAGTCTGTTTGTGCTGTCGGGACGGATTAGCGTTCGTCTCCGACTGTTGTTGACTTTCCACTTGTCTCTCTAAAGACCAGGGGCCTGTACTACGAAGCGAGTTCAACATACCCAGGGTATCTTTCAGAGATCCAGCTTAAGTAACCCTAACAAAGGCAATCGGAGATAAGCGGTCACACGAAGCTGGTTATCAACTCGTTAAGTCAACCCAGGGTTTACCTGTCCAGCTATGAGCGCGTGCACATGAAAGAGGCGGCGTTCGCAGCATTTGACCAATCACAAACATGGATCAGTCTACGGCAGCGGAGCGGCGTATTTCACGTACGAGGAGCGAACCATAATCTTACAGAAATACAAAAAAGTTAAACATATAACGCAGGCAAAAGGCAACAGTTTCATCTGCCAAATGCAGGAAGGACAGCTGGCAAAAACTCGCCGACTGTGTGAATGCGGAAGTCGTATTAATAGTATTAGTAGTACTATAATATGACTGCCCCATCATAAGGGCACTAGTAGATCTGACTGATTTGAGTACAACAGTAACTTCGCTGATAGTTCATTGGTAGAGTTACCGCCACATGTTACGAGGCTCCTTGCAGCGGCCCCGGTTCGATTCCGCCCTGCAGTCGTCTTTTAAATCATGTCGTCACTCTTTCTTTAGTCCCTTTAACTCTCATGATGTCCTTCAGCAATAAAAGGCCGAACACATAACTTTAAAATAATGAATGTGTTGCTTGGATGTATTCTTATAATGTGGTTTATGACAATATCAGCCTCATTCTTTCAGCTGCAATCCTGGCGGTGTAAAACGGACTTGGGAGCAAATCAAATAAATATAAAAACATAATTCAAAGTGGTAAGTAGGCTGTACGCTGACAAAGAAAAATCTTTCCCTCCGATGAGAATCTGTATCTCTCATAAAAAACATCGTCAGGGACAGAAAAAGGGTTTTGCCGGTCTCTGTACACTCTATAGTTCTCCTACGAGACCCTCTCACGATCCACCGAGCTTCTTTTTTTTTCTTATCCGCGCACCAAGACAGCTGACTGGTCAGTCGGCGGTGTGTTTCTCCACGTTGATCTCTTATCAGGAACATAACCTGCTCCGGAGCAGGTTAGCTCCACAGCGTAAGTTACCATGGCGATCTACCCCGGTAAGAAGTGAACCAGCGTCGTAGGACGGAAAACCCAGAGTTAACGCTTAAGTTACCTCGCTAAGCACAAATCCTGCTTCGTAGTACAGGCCCCTGAACCCCCGCCCCCCTTTCCTCCGTCACCCCCCATCACCGTCAACCTGAACCTGCAGGGACCAGAAGACTAAAACCTCCACGAGACCAGCGGGCTGCGGTGTCCAGAATCCATGAAGTCATCGCCAGATATACGATAAAGCTAACAATGGTTTTGTCGTCTCAAGCTAATGTTGGTTTTGTCTTCTAAAGCTAACGATGGTTTTGTCGTCTAAAGCTAACGATGGTTTAGTTGTCTAAAGCTAACGTTGGTTTTGTCGTCTCAAGCTAATGTTGGTTTTGTTGTTTCAAGCTAACTTTGGTTTTGTCGTCTAAAGCTAATGTTGGTTTTGTCTCAAAAGCTAATGTTGGTTTTGTCGTCTAAAGCTAAAGTTAGTTTTGTCTTCTAAAGCTAACATTGGTTTTGTCTTCTAAAGCTAACGATGGTTTTGTCGTCTAAAGCTAACGATGGTTTAGTTGTCTAAAGCTAACGTTGGTTTTGTCGTCTCAAGCTAATGTTGGTTTTGTTGTTTCAAGCTAACTTTGGTTTTGTCGTCTAAAGCTAATGTTGGTTTTGTCTCAAAAGCTAATGTTGGTTTTGTCGTCTAAAGCTAAAGTTAGTTTTGTCTTCTAAAGCTAACATTGGTTTTGTCTCTAAAGCTAACGTTAGTTTTGTCATCTAAAGCCAACGTTAGTTTTGTCGTCTAAAGCTAACGTTGGTTTTGTTGTCTAAAGCTAACATTGGTTTTGTTGTCTAAAGCTAACGTTGGTTTTGTTGTCTAAAGCTAACGTTGGTTTTGTCGTCTAAAGCTAACGTTGGTTTTGTTGTCTAAAGCTAACATTGGTTTTGTTGTCTAAAGCTAACGTTGGTTTTGTTGTCTAAAGCTAACGTTGGTTTTGTCGTCTAAAGCTAACGTTGGTTATGTTGATGTTCAAACTGGAATCACACATAGGTGCACCAGTTCCACATAAGGGTTCATTATCGGTGCAGGTCAAACAGCAGAAAATTGTTAAGTGTGAAGAAAATAATTCCACTGAAACAATTGATCCAAGTTGATTTTTAAAATATCTTTATTTCAACATGATTCAGAGAAAAGAAAATACATCTTTGAAAGTTTTCTGCAGGTAGCAAACACTTTGTGAGGCAGTTTGTTCAGACGAGTGAAGCCACACAAGAAACAAGCATTCAGTGACGTGTGGACACAGCAAACACATTCACGAACCCATTCACAGCTAAAACCGTGACCGGCACAGACCAGGATCCTGGTCACAGGACACTCACAGCATCGAACATGTGGTCTTTCACACATGGCACAGTCCCTCTAACCTATAGGCCAGGCTGTAGTCCTACATCTGGATCATGATCCACTGCTGGTGGATACTGAATCCTTTTAAGAGTGACAAATGGCGGAGCGGCAGCCCGAGCAGCACCCTTACTGGATCTGGATCCATGTGGATTCTGGTGCACAACGAGCAGCACCCTTACTGGATCTGGATCCATGTGGATTCTGGTGTGAAGCTGCTAACAAAGTTAGCTTCATAATTCAAGGTTCAACTTTAAAGCTATGTGTTAAAGTCATCTTAGTAGCTAACTAGCATTGGTAGCGTGGTAGCAACCTATCAATCAGCAGGAAAGCCCCACCCCCTAAAGCATCCCTAGCTTTCTGGTCAATCAGAGAGGAGTCGCCCCCTGGTGGTCAGCAGAGAGAATGACAGTTTAAGGCACTTCAGCGTTAACTGTTCAGACGGACCTCATTTTTGGAAAATGATAATCAAATAATGATTTGATCCCGTTTGAATTGTACCATGACTTACACATTCAATGTTTGTCTATTTTAAAATATAATTTTACACAAGTCACATGTTGGCGACTCCGACATTTTGCGTAGATACGAGGTTCTGCTAGCATCCGATAATTAAGCCGATTGCTATCTACTGTTGTCCATCTGTTCTTCATCCCCAGTGTGAACGGTCTCATCGAAGAAGCCCTTTGATTGGTCACTGACGGCTTCGTAGTATTTAAACAGAAGATACACGAACATGCCTCCATTGTGTGGATGTGTGTCTCTATGGCTCCTTATATGTACACATCTCGCCACACTTAATTAATAAATTGCTAAATATATATTTGATTGAAATGATCAAATGTGAAATTATATATATACGTTATAATAAAGGACTTTGGACTCAAGAACTCAAACTTTAGACCTGAGGTCTTCAAGGCAGCCTATAGTGTCAGGTATAACAGTGCTTTTGTAATGATGTATGCAATGCTAAGCCATTAAAGTAATGATTGTTGAGAGATTCATTTTTTAATTCTATTTTGGCATTTCTACATCACAATTTCACAAACAGGAAGATTTATATTTGTTAATATAGGTTGTATTCATGTTATGGTTGATTTTTGGACATACAGTATTTACTGTATTTTATCTTTTGGAAGATAAAAAGTTTGGGATCAAATCATTTGGAGGATTCCTGCAGAAACTCTGCAGACCCCCTTAAGGGTCCCAGACCCCCTGTTGAAGATCTCTGCTTGAGAGAATTAAATGCTTCCTGGTCACTTTCCCTTTAATACTACTTCCTGTTTGAACCCTTTTTTCAAGATGGCGATCCCCGTAAAAGACTCTAAACGCCGTCTCTTGTGCCACCAATCATCTACACACACACACACACACACACTCAATTACAAAACACTTGATGAAATGATGAGTCGGCACTCTGCGGAGGATCGCGGCGGTGGCGGCGGAGCCGACAGAAGCATCGATCAGCGAGAGAGAAGAGGCACGTTGAGGACCACGAAGGCTCGAGAGACAGAGAGAAAAGCCCTTATCTTCCAGATCCATGGTGGTATATTAAAAACGATATAGTGATCCCCGATACATTGCTGCAGCTCTGAATGTGGTGGTTACTTATCGGTAAACAGGTGTCTGGCGGAATTTAGTTCATTTCTATTTCTACATACGACCGGCATATTTAAAAAAAACGGAGCTGAGAAAGGGGGGCATTATTCTGGGGAAAAAGTCTGAAACTTGTGGACATTTCTTGATGGTCTTGGCTTTTACGATTTTGCGTAATTTAAAGCCATTTGTTGACACAATCATCGGTGCAAAGTCTCGTTTGTAGAAAAGTGATGATTCACATTAAGAGGCACAAACTGGGAAATGTTAGTCACTTAAAGCTGCGTCTCCTTTTTCTGATCAAATGCGGTTTTTAATCTTTCTGATGAATAATTCAACGGTTCAAGGCGGAAAACTGTGGAAGTTCATCGCAATTACCAAAGAAAAACATCCATATCAATGACGTCGATTTCATAACCAGGAAACTATGTACAGACCCGAAAGACCCTCGGAGTTAAGGGTCCTTGTATTTGGAACTACAAGGTAAAGAACATCGAGAAATGGACGCTGCGTTGATGAAACAACGATCTCAGGTTTTTTGTATTCTTAAAATTATGACTCGGCTAACCATAATAACAAAGATCAACATCTCGTTATTAAGAGATATCCTCTGTAATCTTTTCAATCACGGAATTTCCTTCCTTTGCAAAAAAAATGTACCTTGAAACTACGATCCCATACAAATAATTGCGAAGAAGAAATCAGAAGAAAATGCTAACATCTTAATAGAAATAACAAAACGGGTTTCTTAATAATGGGGTGAAATATTTACGATTAAAAAACAGGAATGTACGAGTAATTACTGAGAATAGCATTCTCAATAATTAAAGATCAAAATAATTACTACATCCTTACTTCGTAATTAGAAGAATCTTGCAATCAGGAAATACAAATTTTCAAATACGATCTCTTGTCGTAAAAAGGCAAAACAAGAGAATAAGGCTTCCAGCTAAAGCAAACTCATAGAGATATTCATGAAATACGGACCAAAACTAACTATGAGATGTTTTTAAATAATTTAATATATTTTTATTTTGTTCATGTAGTGAATCAAGCGTAGTTTCCTAATAGCTCCACCCTCGCCCTTATTTGGTTTGATGGCTGTGAATTGTTTTCGTCATTTGGATTGAACTGCCATTGACTCATATTTGATTTTTGTGCTTTAGTTTGGTCACCATTGAGCCTTGGTCCTCAGAGTTCACTGACCCTCTCACTGAGGGTCTCCAGCTCCTCGTCTGTCTCCTGGTAACGCTCTACCAGCTGACCGCTGATGCCACGGGGACCATTGCCGAGGTGCGTGGGGTAGTCGAGGCCACTGAGCTGGGCGTGGTGATGCCAGCGCAGGTCGTCGCTCTCGTGGGTGATGTAGCGCTCGTTCATCCGGGACTCCAGGTTACGCAGGTCCAACCACATCTGGTAGTCCTGGTGGGGGAAACGAACGAACCGTCACACAAACTTCTTCTTTTAAGTCAAATAAAAAACATTTCTGACCGAACATATAATTTTTTTGTACTTTTATTTAAAACATACATAATAAACAACAATGTCTGCTGTATTTATGTCTAGATGACTTTATTTGGAGTGTTGATGGAGCAGCTACGATGTTAGCATAGCCTAGCGACCATCAACCAGAATCCATTCAGAAAACCAGCGTTTTGAAAGTAGTCTTGCAGACAGACCTAACAAAGCATGACTTCACACTTTTTACTGATCACCATCATGGTGGAGTTATTTCAGCATCTTTTTCATCTGGTTATTGATATTAAATCACAGATAAATACTTTATTCTGGGTTCCTGCAGTTGTGGTGAACCAGCTGACCTCTGGATGATGTCATGAACCCAGACAGGGCGGGCAAAATAGAGGCCACATTTGTATACAGCGTTCTGTGGATATTCCTGGTCCCCAGAGGATCAGATGTACTGGTTTCCTGTAGTTCCTCCATCAGGATCCAAATGATTAGTCTTAAAGGACCGTTTACAAGCTATTTCAAGAACTTTCAACCATATCCTCACTGCTGTGAGCTTCCTCAGTTCCTCTTCATCTGACCTAAATATGGACATTCAGTCATGTGATCAGAGGTAGAGGTTCATAAGGATAGGAAAATGCTAAACATAGGACTTCAAACTACTTTCACACTTAAGGAACGGCTGTGTTTTGTTAATTTGGTCTAAAATTATATAAATGTTTTAAAGTGCAGTCAAATCAAAGGTAGTGAATGTAAGACGGACAAAATAAAACACATTATATAAATTGGGATTGTTCTGTATTTTCTACTCTGAGTTGGTCTATCCAAGAACAATATTAACTTTTTAAATCCAGTCTTTTTTGTATTAAGTCTGGTTTCCCTTAATTAACTATTTACTGAACTATCTATTTGATATCAATGATAATTAAATTCAACATCCCAGTCGTTGGTTGTCAGATGACTCTTTAATGTCACATTAAAATGACTTGATCAATGCAGCTGATTGGATGTGATTGGTTCTCACCTGTAACCAGGGGTGACTGAGGGTCTTGTCCACGCTGTATCTCTTCCTCATCTTCACTTGCAGCAGATTGTTGATCAAGTCGATCGCTGTGAAGAAGGAAAGGAAGAAAAAACACAGAAGTGATGAGCGAGAGACGATGAGGTGGAGTGAGCGAGGGATGGAGGAGGAGGAGGTCCCCCCTCCCCCGTGGTGAGGGGCCAGTCGGGGCTAATGAGCAAAGCTAACATGATGTTAACATTTCTTCAGGGGTCAGCGGTCTGAACAGCTTGAGGACTCCGGGGCCCCTCAGGTCTGCGGGGGCCTCCATCGCTTAGCATTATGCACATGAATGGAGCGGCGCATGAATCTGTCCGTCTCGCTCTCTTTCCAGGAACTCTCGCTGCTTTTCTCTCACATTTTTTCACTCCTCCTTCCTCGGGCGGAGTCACATGACCTCGCCGGTAATCCGCCACCTTTGTGTTCTTTCCGTCGACGGCGGGGCCAAAGGATGGCGACGTTGCTCCTCCAACACCCCGTCACCGGCGGGACTCCTGAAGTCAACGATAACTGTGGTGTTAACCAGATGAAGACCAGGACCACGTGGCTCAGTCTGGAAGGAAGCCGTCGTCCCAACAGTCTGACATGATGGGGATCAATCGATCAGCTCTGAAGCACGACGCTGCAACCTGGCTCTACATATTGATCTCTAACATGAAGTTACTTCCTGCTCCTTCTCGGCTGCTGCTGAACAGGAACCTTGGATGGATTATTGGACAGATCTACTGGAAACAGGGCCGGGGGCCACAAGTGTCAGAGGACGAGATGTCACTCAGAGAAATCGACCAGGAAGACACTCAAAATGACTACAAAAAGAAATAAAATGACCGCAAAGAAACACTCTATCAGTTTATCCTGCAGCTGAAGTCTCAAGATGAGGAGGTGGAGGGGTTCTGGGGGGTTCTGGGGGGCAGCTGTGGAGGACTCTGGGCATCCGGGCCAAGAGGCCAGTGAGTCAGATTTAAATCTGTCCCGTCGTCGTCAGGACGACTGCAGCCGACACACACAAACACAGTCAGACACAACGATGACGACGGCGTGAGTCACCCGACACTTTACAGAAATAGGTGTCAGACGTGAACCTCTGCTGAGTCATCGGTTAGAGAGAGGGTTTTCATGACTATCCTGGTCTAGATCCCGTTCAGGAGACGGCCTTCAAATGGAACAAGAGAAACCTGGTCTGGACCTCATTTCTGTGCTGATTTTGTCACCTAACATCTATGTTTTCACCACAGACCGTATATAAGATGTGGCCGTCGTCATGGTGACGTCACCCATTGGTCTGTGGACTATGGTTTTGAAGCCTTGAGTTTGGCCTTTTCGGATTTTTTGCAACCAGTGAAGGAAGTGACCATATTTGGACTGTGGAGGAGCGACAGTTGGATCTGACCGGAGACTGAGGGGATGTTTGAATTCTGGATCTGATTTCAGCTGCGGTCAGCGGTGGCGGCGCGTACCTTCCTGGGAAACCTTCTTCCAGGGGTGCGGCGGGTACATGAAGGCGGCGTTCTGGATCTGATCGTTGATGTCTTCGTCTTCGTTGAAAGGAAACGTCCCGCTGAGACTGCAGGATGGACAAAGCATTGAGTTTTATGTTAAAAATGTATAAAAAACGTACAACGATAAAATGGTTTGTCTCAACTGTTCGGAGACAAAAGTTCTTGTTTGCAAGAAAGATAGATAGATAGATAGATAGATAGATAGATAGATAGATAGATAGATAGATAGATAGATAGATAGATAGATAGATAGATAGATAGATAGATAGATAGATACTTTATTGATCCCGAAGGAAATTCAAGCATCCAGTAGCAATAACATACATAGAACATACATTATACATTAAACATACATTAGAAACTATACAAAAGCTATATAAAATAGAAAGTGGGGTCATGTTTCAAACTAGCCGAGAATTTTCTCGTAAATTTGTTTTTTCTCATAAAACATATTTTTAGGTAGAAATACAAGTTTTTACTTCTAAATAAAAAAAATTAAAAAAAACAGAAATTTCGTGACTTTTCTTGTAAATTTGTGGCTTTTTGCCTGTGCATTTTTTCACTGAAATTTGTGAGGTTTTTCTCCCTACGACTCACGATGTTCTCAAAAATGTTTTTTTTCCTGGTACATTTTTTCTCTCCAAATTTGGTGTTATTTTTCTCAAACATTTGTAAATTTGGGAGTTTTTTCTCATACATTAGTGTGTTTTTTCTTATAAATTTGTGAGTTTTTTTTCCCCCCACGACTTTGTGATTTTTTTTCTCTCATGAATGCGTTATTTTTTCTCCAAATTCTGTGATTTTTTTTCTGAAAATGTGATTTTTTTGCAAATCAGTTTTAAGTAGAAATACCATAGTGTAGAAATGCGGCTAAAAGAGGTCGAGACTTGTCTCTGATCAACAATATTTTTGGTTCAATAAACATCGTAAATAACTGGATGCAGAATATGTTAAGTATGTGGCTGTAGGAAGCAGCAATAGTCGTATTATGATGACTCCACATGAAGTTGGATCAGGAATTACCTGACGTAGATGATGACGCCCACTGACCACATGTCCAGAGAGCGGTTGTAGCCTTTGTTCCTCAGCACCTCGGGCGCCAGATACGCTGGCGTGCCAACCACCGAACGCCGGAACGACTTCTCTCCGATGATCCGAGCAAAGCCGAAGTCGCACAGCTTCACCTGGAACGAGACAGACGGAGGCCTCGTCTTCGGGGTAACAGACATGTGACACCTCACATCGACGACTTCTCAAAATAACCTCAAAATAACACTTTCCCAGCATGGGGGCAATATTTAGAGAAATAAAGTGCTACTGCTTTTTTTTTAATGTCCAGCTTGGAGACTGAACTTAACAATATGGAAGAAAAAAAAACAATAATTATTGGTCAGAGAAATAGTGTCGTCTCTTTATGTAACACGTAGGTTTGCATGATTCCCTCCGAATGATGCAGATTAATCCGATAAAGTGTCGGTACCTGAGGAAAGGCGTCGGAGGACGCCAGCAGCACGTTCTCGGGTTTCAGGTCGCAGTGGACGATGTTCTTGAAGTGGAGGTGACGCAACGCCACCAGAATCTGACACCACACAAAAAATCCCATAATAATGATGATTCACTGGTAGAGGTCAGAGTTCAGAGTGTCGTTAACCACAACCATCAGATGTGTAATTCATGGTAATTCATGCAACACCATACAAACTGTCTCCAAAGTACTGGTGGAAGGGCCTGGACCTTGACTCTCTATGGGCCGGGACCTGGACTCTCTATGGGCCGGGACCTGGACTTTCTAGGGACTGGGACCTGGACTCTCTAGGGGCCGGGACCTGGACTCTCTATGGGCCTGAACCTGTCCTCTCTAGGGGCCGGGACCTGGACTCTCTATGGGCCTGGACCTGGGCTCTCCATAGGCCTGGACCTGGGCTCTCTATAGGCCTGGACCTGGTCTCTCTATGGGCCTGGACCTGGACTCTATAGGGGCCTAGACCTGGGCTACCTGAGTGACCAGGAACTTGGTGATCCTCTCAGGAAGTCGTCCTTTCTCACTGGACAGGATCATCTCCAGCATGTCGCCATGGAGCTTCTCCATGACGACGAAGACCCTCTCCGGGGTCTCGAACATGCAGTCCAGGTTCACGACGCCCGGGTGGTGCAGACTCTGGAGAGGAGGAGGAGGAGGAGAGATGGCACAGGTGCATTTTGTGGATTCCTCATTCAAACCAGATTTATTTTTAGTTTAGAGAGTAAGATTTAAATTTAGTTTAATATTATTCTTTTAATTAAATCGACACAAAGTGAAGAGTTAAGATTTAAACGTTTCAGGTGTTAAAAAGAAATGTTGCTAGTTTTAATTCGATTTTAATGAAATAGTGAAATGTTCACATTTATAATAAATTATAATACTATTCTGGGCTGCACGGTGGTGTAGTGGGTAGCACTCTCGCCTCACAGCAAGAGGGTCCTGGGTTCGATTCCCGGGTCGGCCCGGGTTCCTTCTGTGTGGAGTTTGCATGTTCTCCCCGTGTAAGCGTGGGTTCTCTCCGGGTTCTCCGGCTTCCTCCCACAGTCCAAAGACATGCAGGATGGGGATAGGTTAATTGGTGACTCTAAATTGCCCGTAGGTGTGAGTGTGAATGGTTGTTTGTCTCTACATGTTGGCCCTGTGATAGACTGGCGTCCTGTCCAGGGTGTACCCTGCCTTCGCCCAATGACAGCTGGGATCGGCTCCAGCCCCCCCGTGACCCTAAATACAGGATAAGCGGTAGAAAATGGATGGATGGATGGATAATACTATTCTCTAAACATCCTGCTAACACACGTGTGTGTCTGTGTGTGTGTGTGTGTGTGTGTGTGTGTGTGTGTGTGTGTGTACCTGCAGGATGGCCACCTCGTTGCGGAGCTGACTCTCCTGTTTGGTCGGGAAACGGAGTTTGTCGATGATCTTGATGGCAACGTCTCGGGCGGACTTCCTGTGTTTACCTGCACGCAACACACACACACACACACACACACACACACACACAAAATGATAAAGATTAAATCATTTAGTTAATTTAAACAAAATTATTCTCCCAATATTAAGATGTTTACTCTCCAAATATCACTACATCTTTAAACGTCGCTGCCCCCAAGTGGCCAACATTTGAATCTCATCTTGTACGTTTTACCTCCGTAGACGATGCCGAACTGTCCCGAGCCGAGAACCTCGTCCGGGAAGATCTGATACACGGAGTTGATGTCCTGAAGAAACAAGACGGGAACCAGCAAGATCACTGGGAGAAGACCTGTAAGATCACTAATAATTGAGTATTTACTCATTCATTTGTGATTTTTTTCTTGTACATTTGTTTTTTTTGTTGTAAATGTGTGTGTTTTTGTACGACGACGTATTAGGGCCATGGTCGAAAAAAAAAAAAAAAAAACGGAGCCGAGAGAGGTGGGTTATATTCTGAGATTAAAAGTCGCAAATTTGCTAGTTTTAAAGTGGCAAATTTGCGACTTTAAAACTAGCTTAGCCAAACCACCCGATCAACAAACACACATAAGATGACAATTTGGCCCATATAAAATTGTTAACCAACAATAACGATCAACAGCCATCACCCTGAGGACCTTAGTAAAGCGTTAGCTAGCATAAATGCCGGTTGTTAGCATCGTTATAAACTAGCAAATTTGCGACTTTAAAACTCACAAATTTGCTAGTTTTAAAGTCGCAAATTTGCCATTTTAAAACAAGCAAATTTGTGAATTTTAATCGCAGAATATTGCTCACCTCTCTCAGCTCCGTTTTTTTTTTTTTTGACAGTGGCCCTAATACGCCGTCGTAGTTTTTGTAACCACCACAGCTCAGTTTTTATTAATTTTTTAAAGTAGAAATATCACAAAGTAGAAATACCACAGTGTCTTATAGATTTGGGATTTTTTTCTGGTAAATTTGTGAGTTGTTTTCTCCTCCTCAGTTGTGATCAAAAAAATGTTTTTACTCATAAATTTGTCATTTTTTTCACTAAATGTTTTTTTTCTCAAAATTTTGTGACATTTTTATTGTGATTTTTTTTCTCGAAAATGTTTTACTCATAAATGTGTATTTTTCTCCCCAACAGCTCAGCTTTTGTCTATTTATTTGACATACGATGACCCTAACACACCGTCATCGAATACACAGTCCAAAGATTTGTAGGTTCATTGAATTAAAATTATAATTAATAAATGAGCCAGCCAACATGAACATGAATGGTTGTCTCCATGTGTTTGTGTGAAATGACATGTAATAAAGATCTCTGATCTCCATCTGTGAATGAAATATGGAGATGAACCCGTTCTCTCCAGTAAACCAGTTCCATGTGAAGCTGCGAGCTCGGAGAAAGTTGCGAGTGGTGAAGTTCCTGTGAAGGAGGAGGGCGCCGCCGCGTGACAGCGAGGAAGAAAGAAATTAATCAACGGCGTGAATCCATCACCTGGCGGAGGAGTTTCCAGAAAAGCCTGTTTTGTGCGGGAGATTCCAGCGTCAGTGATCTGCCACAGCTTTGACACCAAAACTGCTAAATATTTTCTTCTTGTCTGCAATCACGTCTCCCTGCTCTCTCCCGATAGCTGACAGCCTAATATCACACCTCGGAGCAAAGAGGACAGAAATACAATATTATAAACCCCCCTTCGCCGAGCCGCGCTGTCTAATTACCATCTGTCGTCGCCATGGAAACGCCATGGTTTGGCTGAGTGAGTAATCACAGTAATCTCCATTCGAGGTGCTTGAAGAAGTGCTCACCTTGGAGACGGCGAAAGGTGCACGAGTGCACGGAAGCGGATCTGGATGTTCTCAGCAGTTACATTTGCATTAAAGTTGCATTTGAGTTCTCAGCCTCGGTGCAAAGAAACAAAAATAATCTTTATGATGTTAATGTACGTCGACCTGCCGAGACTTCACATGCAAATTAATCAGGAGAGAGACGTGCAGACAGGACGCGGGTTGTTACGTTTCACCGTGGGAACATCGGTGTTCCTCGCATCATTAAACGCCTCAGAGAAGGATTCACAGCAAGACTCACGTGGGCTGGTTCACCACGGCTGGAGGAACAGGAATAAAGTATTTATCTGTGATTTAATATCAATAACCAGATGAAAAGGATGCTGAAATAACTCCATAATGATGGTGATCAGTAAAAAGTGCTGAGTCATGCTTTGTTGTTTGCTTTGTTCTGTCTGCAAGACCAAAAGGTAACTACTTTTAAAACGCTGGTTTTCTGAATGGAGTCTGGTTGATGGGTGCTAGGCTACTCTAACGTTGTAGCTGCTCCATCAACACTCCAAATAAGCCACAACACTCTACACACAACACTCTAGACATAAATACAGCAGGAACCATGTTGTTTGGACCACGGACAGTCTCTGGTTTCTCCACATAGTCTGGTCTGGTCTCTGGACTAATGTGAGCTACTATCGCAGACCAGGCACGTCAACACATCCAGTACACCTCTGTGTGTGTGTGTGTGTGTGTGTGTGTGTGTGTGTGTGTGTGTGTGTGTTCTCACCACATTCTCCTGGATCTGGCAGTTGGAGACGGAGATACTGATGGAAATTTCTTCTGTTAACGAGAAACAAACGTGATCAGAGTCAGAAACTGATTAAAATCACAGATAATCAAAGATGAGGAGAGTTTAACTGGAAGCAGAACTCTGTACACGTTGTTTTCAAATGAAACGGAGTCGGAGCGACGAGCCTCTTTAACATCCTGTATGGATCTTAGACCTTCCGGCGGCCCGGACGCCGGGATATTCCAGTGTGCGCCCCCCCCGGCGGTGAACACGGAGCTGGAGACTGGCAGTGAAGGCGTTGAGTCATTCTGGGCTTTGACGTCAAAGAGGTTCTGAAAATACCTCTGATGGGTCTTGTGTGGGTGTTCGGCGGCCCTGAGGGGCTCTGACGGTCTGCAGGAGGACTCAGCCTGGAGGAGCACTAATACCTGGGCGCTAAAAATATAGCCTACATTTACATTTTTGTCCAGTTTCCACTCTGACTGGATCCTCAGAATGAGAGAAGGTGCAGACAAACCTTTCGACATCCTTGATCAGTCGCCCACAAAAGGAACCACTCATTCATGACGTTGTTCCCTCGCAGACCTTTTTACCTGAATGTTCATTTAAGTGGTCGTGTTACTGACTATAAGGCTGTTCCCATCTTGGAGGTTTTGTAACCAGTAGAAGGAAGTGACCATATTTGGACTGTGGAGGAGCGACGGGTGGATCTGACAACCCAGATAGCACCTTTACTGGATCTGGATCCATCTGAATTCTGGTGTGAAGCTGCTAACAAAGTTAGCTTCATAATTCAAGGTTCAACTTTGTGTGTTGAAGCCATCTTAGTAGCTAACTAGCATTGGTAGCGACCTGTCAATCAGCAGGTAAGCCCCGCCCCCTAAAGCATCCCCTGCTTTCTGGTCTGGTGGACTCTAAATGGACCATAATGTACTAAATGAACATCATCCTGGATTGAAGAAGACTTGAAACTAGAGATTGAGACCATAAACTCATGTTTACAATGTTTACTGAGATAATACATCAAGAGAGAAGTAGGACCATTTTCCTCATAGACTTCTATACAACCAGAGAGGAGTTGCCCCCTGGTGGCCAGCAGAGAGAATGCATGTTTAAGGCCATGGCGTCTTACTGTGTCCGCTGCGGTGTGAGCTGTGGGAAACTCCTGTGGAGACGGCCGGCATCAGAGCGTGCTGGATCGCCATCTCCCACATCCGGGCCACATCCTGCCCTACCCCGCTGATCTGAAACCAGCCGGCAAGAAAAATTAATGCTTACATTCATGGGAAGTTAGCAAGCATAAATTCCGGTTGTTAGCATCGTAATTAATTTGTTTGTGTTTTTGTTTTGTTTTTTACGCCATTGTATAAACGAGCCCCAGATGACTGTGACTTCTGTGTAACTTCTTTTTATATTAGTTGCTTTTAATTACATTTTTATCCTAATACTTTTACTGATTTGTAATTATAATGAAGTAATTGGTTTTGGTACTTTTACAAAATATCCGATTACTTCTTCCACCTCAGACAGAACGTTTTCAGTATGTTTCATGTAAATCTACGTTCCCATACAACTACACTCCAAACAGTCCAAAGTACTTATTTATGTTTACACAACAAAACGGCTTGGTTGGACCTCCTCGCTAAGTGGACTTTCTAGGACTTGTTTCAGGACTAAATTCTGTTTCCCTGGCAACGTAATGCATCCCGTTAGTGTTGGACTCACCAGGATGCTGCTGCTGTTCACGGAGGACTCGGCTCTCTGCAGCTGCTCCCCGACGTAGTAGACCAGGGACGAAGTGGAGATCTCAAAGCAGTGGTTGTTCGCTCCGTCGGGGAGCAGGGAGAAGGTCTGAGCCGGTTCCAGAGTCAAGATCTCCGACAGAGGTATCTCCTGCAGATGGAAGGCAGACACAGGTTCAGCTGGTGTTTACATGGTGCTGACCATCAGACTTTCAGACCGTCAGACCGTCAAGACTGTCAGACCGTCAGACCGTCAAGACTGTCAGACTGTCAGACCGTCAAGACTGTCAGACCGTCAAGACTATCAGACTGTCAGACCGTCAAGACCGTCAAGACTGTCAGACCGTCAGACTGTCAGACCGTCAGACCGTCAAGACCGTCAAGACTGTCAGACCGTCAGACTGTCAGACCGTCAGACCGTCAAGACTGTCAGACTGTCAGACCGTCAAGACTGTCAGACCATCAAGACCGTCACGACTGTCAGACCGTCAGACCATCAAGACTGTCAGACTGTCAGACCGTCAAGACCGTCAAGACTGTCAGACCGTCAGACTGTCAGACCGTCAGACCGTCAAGACTGTCAGACTGTCAGACCGTCAAGACTGTCAGACCATCAAGACCGTCACGACTGTCAGACCGTCAGACCGTCAGACCATCAAGACTGTCAGACCGTCAGACCGCCAGACCGTCAAGACTGTCAGACCATCAGACCGTCAGACCTTCAGACCTTCAGACCAGCGCCTCCACAGAAATGAGACAACGCCCCTCTTACCTTGTAGTATTTACTTCCTGTGTCGCTTTGGAACAGCGTGATGCATTTACTGTCCAGCCGCCAGTAATGCCTCTTCCTCTGGAATGTGGCGAGGAAGACGAGGAGAGAGGAGACGAGAAGTTAGAGGAGAGAGGAGACAAGAGGGAAAAGAAAAGGGAATTAAAGATAAAGCAAAATAGAATAAAAGGAATAAACAAACCGTAGTAATAATAATAATAATAATAAAAATTAAAAAGTGTAAAAAAGGAAGAAGAAAAGGATAAGAAGAAACGAGGTCTGTATAGAGGACTCTATAAAGGACTACATAAAGGACTACTTGGAGGACCATATAGAGGACTATATAAAGGATTACATAGAGGACTACTTGGAGGATCATATAGAGGACTACATCACTGTGTAGTTTGCCAGGGGAGGGCCCTAAACATCATCCGTGACCCAACTTGAACCCTAATGAAGGGGCGGGACTTAGCCTCTCTATATACAAAACGATTAAGGAAGACAACTAACAGACAGGCAGACAAGCAGACAGACAGGTGCAGTACCAGAGTGTCCTTGCTGGTGTAGTGGACCATCCAGCCCTCTTTCATGACGTTGCTGGTCTTCCTCTTCGTGTGTTTGACGGACTGAACCACTCGCATCAAAGGGATGTTGTTACTGGTGGAAGGGCTGCATGGGGGGCGGGGCAAAGCTCAATCTCCTGTCTCTGAGTGTGTGTGTGTGTGTGTGTGTGTGTGTGTGTGTGTGTGTGTGTGTGTGTACCTGATGGCCCGGTTGGACTCGTCCAGGTCGGGGTCATGCAGGTCACCAAGGTCGCCGGGCCCCGCCTCCAGCAGGAGACCCCCCTCTGATGTCAGAGCTTCATCCATGTCGTCAGACAGGCCGCCGCCTCTGTCCACGTCGTGGTCGTCGAGGCAACCCTCCACCATGACGACGTCTGACTCCGCCCCCGGGCTCAGGAGCTCTACAAAAAAACATTTGATTTATTTCATTATAATTATTTGACAGTAGCTTCACAAACAGGACTCATTGGTAGAAGTTTAAGGTGTGTACAGATGTATTCTTGAAACTTGCCTCCGTTTTTGGAAACTTCTCCGAGGCAGTTGTTTGGCACTTTAGGAGCACATCGTTTATGACAGTTAAATTTACAATCTGATGGAGAAACAAGGAAGGAAGGAAGGAAGGAAGGAAGGAAGGAAGGAAGCCATTAGATCCCAGTAGGTTACAGTCCAACATTTAACACTGCACTGGTGCAAAAAGCCCATTCGTTGACATCGTAAGCAGGAGATGGAGAAACCATAGATACTTAAAATCAACAGGAAAAGTGAGTTTATATAGAGAGAAATAATATGAGTTTGGCTGCAGAGAAGTACATTAAAGGACATTAACAGAGTGTGGTATTTAAATCCAATGTGGAATAAAAAGCTGTTAGCCTGCTAGCCGCATTAGCAGTTGTGTGTGTTCTGAAAGCAGGTGAGGCTTCACCTTTACACTGCAGGCCCTGTCTGAAGAGGCCTTTCAGCAGCTTCTTGCAGTGCTGGCAGACGGTGGGGCGGGTGTACGAGTGGATCAGGAAGGTGTGAGGAACTTTGACCTTCGACAGCAAGATCTTGTCCAGTTCGATGGGACGGCCGATGTACGACTGGGAGCTCGAGCGGCGCTCTCGACCGGGGAAGTAATCTAATTGGTTCTTCTGCTGCGAGGAGAGATGGAGATCAAAGACCAAGAGATCGGTGTGAAAATATGAAGAAATCGTTTTTTTATTTTTATTTGGCATATATATTGTAAAATACGACGGTGTATTAGGGCCACTGTAGAACAAAAGAAACGGAGGCGAGAGAGGGGCAATTTGCGAGTTTGTTACGAACACCTCGCATCTATGCTAGCTAACTTCCCATGAATGTACATTTATGTTTCTAATGAATCATCCCAACGTGTGACAACACCTTGTTAAGGTCCTTAGGGTGATGATGTTGATGCTTATTGTTGGTTTTATTTATATGAGCCATAAGATTGTCATCTTATGGGTGTTTATTGATCGGGACGGTTGCGCTAATATGCTAGCGGTAGCTTTCCACTTGTTGTCTTAGCAACAGCAAACATCTGGTCAAGCAACTTGTTTACTTCCTCTATGAGACGTGGGAAGTTAGCTAGCATAAATGCCGGTTGTTAGCATTGTTATAAAGTAGCAAATCTGAAACTTTATCTAGAAAATGTTTTCTGTGAATATTGCCCCCTCTCTCAGCTCAATTTTTTTTCTTCAGTGGCCGTAATACGCCGTTTTAGTGAAATAGGTGAACAATTGCCACAGTTTGAAAACATGTTAAACAAACTCTTTCCAGCCTTCAAAGACACAAATGTCCTGGAGCCAAAGCTTCAAATCTCCATGACAAAAAGCAAAACAATACATCTTTCGTATCTCTTGGGTTTTATTATGTTGTAGAACTTTGATGCTTAAAAACGTTATCAAACACACGCAATCTATTTAATTATGTTGGTGGAATATCAGGTTTAAAATCTGTCTTATTGTTAAATAATCTGAAGAATAAATGCCACATACACTTGAATGTATTATTATGGATATAGACTTACCTCCATGCTGGGACTGACTGGGGACTGGACAACGACAGAGAAGGAAAGAAACATAGATAGTTAGAGTTTATTTAGTATCTTCTAATGAAAGAAAATAAATTAACAGAACTTAGTTTACTTTTCTCTGAACCACATTGAAAGCCGATTCAAGTCTCTCAAATATTCAGACTCCACTTTTTAGTAGATTAACTTTTATAGTTGTATAGCAGAGCTCCTTAACAGGGGGGTCCGGCACCCCTAGGGGGTCAGCAGAGTGACTGCAGGGTCCAAAAATACAACAATATACAACAATACAAGCTATATTAAGCAAATATAAATCTTCAGAATCTATCAGAATCTGTCAACAATTATTATTTGAATGGCTTATCATTGTAAACATACATCATTACAAAGTACTGTTATACATGGCACTATAGGCTGCACTACACATTATTATTGGCCGATAAGTAATAGGGGTTCCTCTACCGGGTCTCTGTAGGCTTTGGGGGTACTTGGCCTGAAAATGTTGAAGACCTCTGTTGTATAGGAAGGGAAGTATATCTACTGACCAGTAAAGCATCATCGGTGTAGTGGGGGGGCGAGGGCTCGGCGGAGAGGGGGCGACCCAGGTTCACCAACCCCCCCGTCAGGGACACGTTGGATGAGCGCCGCCTCCTCACGCCGCTGCAGTCGTTGGGGATCTTAAAGGCACAGCGCTTGTGATAGTTCAGACCACAGCCTGGACAGGGGAAAGAGAGACCACAACAATGATGTACGACAATTTACTCCTCTTTGAGCCCTCGTGAGCTTTCATCGGTTAAGTTGGTACCTTCGCATTTGAGTCCCTGGCGTACGAGTCCCCACAGCATCTCGCCACAGTGGTCGCAGAAGGCCGGCGCTCGGTACGAGTGCACGAACAGACAGTGTGGACGGATCTGGAAGTCCTCCACTGTGGCCGAAGCTGCAGAAGACCAAAAAAGGTGTTTGAAAAGGTATAAATTCAACAACAACCTGTTCCGTCTGCCAGGTAGACCTTCAGGATACTGCAAACATTGTACGGTGGCGTTGAGGTACTTAAAGTCCTAGTTTGATTGTACCACCAAAGAAATGTTGGCGCGACATGGAGCTAATGCACTAAAAGGTTCAGATTGTTTAATTGGAGGATGTCATAATGTTATTGGTTGTTACATAAGCACACAATATTTTGTTTTACAGGGAGAAAAGATTTTTGGATTTGGATATGAAAATTCAAAGAAATCGATATGATCGTGATTGTAGGATTTTTTATTATATCCATGCAATATATTTTGTTTTATTTATTTTTGTATGATTTATTGTCATTGTTACCTTTGAGTTTCTGTCAATGTGTTTATTTGCAGTTGAATTGCAGTTGTGTTTGTTCTGGATGAAACCGAAAAAAGGTTTAACAGTTTAACAACAAAAGCACAGTATTATACAACATTAAGTAGATAAGGAATATTCTTTTTCCACATTTTCCAAAATATTTTGAAATGTTCTCTCAGTGGAGCAGCTGCTGACCGGACTGGGCCGGTGGCCATGACAGCCATCCGAGTCCAAACATCCTTCAGCTGTTTCCACAAAAACTCAGTTGGGCTCTTTGGCAGCACAGAGAACTCCCGCCGACAAACCCACGACTCCAAATAAGGAATCAAAAACCTAAAAAAACGCAGCTAGCAAGTTTAGTACCTCTTCACAAACTCTCCCCCATTAGGACCAGAGAAAAGTGTTTTTATGGCAAATTAGTTTTCAAACGAGTACATGGGAGTCCACATAGGGAGGAGGTCTGGGGGTCGACGGGTCCAAAAACAAAACCAATGTTAGCTTTAGACAACAAACCAACGTTAGCTTTAGAAGCAAAACCAACGTTAGCTTTAGAAACAAAGCCATCGTTAGCTTTAGACGACAAAACCAACGTTAGCTTAGAACAACAAAACCAATGTTAGCTTAAGACAACAAAACGTTAGCTTTAGACGACAAAACCAATGTCAGCTTGAGACAACAAAACAATGTTAGCTTGAGACGATAAAACCAACGTTAGTTTTAGACAACAAAAAAGAAGAGATATCAGTTTTTGGATTAGGTTTGAGGGTGAGAAACGTAGAAAAGGCCCAGAGTTCCTGTAACTACTGGAAACGGAGATGGGGGGAGGAGGGAGGAGGTGAACACAAGGACGGAGACGGGGAGGCATGAATGGGCTGTTAGCGGGTATTTTGTAAATGTTTGGGGAGACGAGAGGCTCTCAGCGGGCGCACATCAACCAAGTGTTTGCTCGCTTGGCCAGCACGCTTGGCAAGGCATGATGGGTAGTTTAGGGGTATCGTGTTTTTTTTTCTCTCTCGGCATGTATTTTCTTCCACACACACACACACACACACACACACACACACACACACACACACACACACACACACACAGGCCTGGTCCACGGTCCTCCAGCAGAATGCAGCTCTGATTAGACATTCTGCTGCAGGAAATTACCTCCGTTTATTCAAATTATTGTTTATGGCTTTTGTTTGGAGGGCCAACATATGTGTGGAAGTCTGAACAAGCTCCCAAACTGTTATTATATGCTTCAGAAAATGACGTGTATGTGTGTGTGTGTGATTGAATTAAATGCGTTAAGGAGTGCTTGTTAACCCACAACCACAAAACAAACACCGCGGGTGGAGAAACGGTAAACCACGGAGAGAGAACCCTGTCAAACAATACTTACATTTTAATGCTCAATAACGTGCAAATGTAGACGAACTTTGAATTCTGTTTGAGAGGTCCACGATTTCCCGTTAAGAACTGAAATGAAGGGATTTTAGGTGACAAAACTACTTTTGGTTTGGGTTTCAGAAAGAAGATTGTGGCTTTGGTTTAAAAAAAAAAACGTTTACTTATATAAATATATAATACTTCATTTTTAAAAATAAGTCAATGTTGACTCCTGGGTTCACAGGGGACAATGGTCTCCTGGGTGAAAGTCCAAATGTTTGAACCATCCATCAAACAGTGTTGTAGTCAAGACCCCCAAAACCATGACCAGGTCCCGAACCAAAACCAGAGTGTGTATCGAGACCAAGACAAGACCAGGAGGAGTTGAGACCAAATCAAGATCACAGGCAGTATTATAAGAAGTGGACCTCGTCATGGTGACAGCATCCTGAGTGACAACTTTACTGGATCTGGATCCATGTGGATTCTGGTGTATAGCTGCTAACAAAGTTAGCTTCATAATTTTTTATTTTTATGAAGTATATTTTTATATATATTTTAATATTTTTATAATTTTTTATTTGCCTACTTTTGAATTCAAGTGTTTAACGAAACTTTAATGAAAACAATAAATCACAGGAACATTACAGCCGGTGGATATCCCATAATCCTCAGGGGTTTGTTGTGAATTGTAAACAACTTTAATCAACATGTAAGCTGATTAAAACAATTTAAAAAAAAGGAGGTTCATTAACTTTCCCTCCGGTTAAACTTACAGCCAATTAAATCCGGTCTGGTGGAGCGACAGCTCTCTTGGCTGGAGCTCCGTGACACCGCACACTCAACTTCCTGTTTGTTTCCTCCACACTTCCAGCTGTCGCCCCTAACAACGGAGAGCATCCTGCCAGTGGCGGAGGAGGAGGAGGAGGTGGAAGAGGAGGAGGAAGTGGAGGAGGAGGAGGAGAAAGAGGAGGAGGAGGAAGAAGAGGTGGAAGAAGAGGAGGAGGAGGAGGAGGAGGAGGAAGAAGAAGAAGAAGAGGAGGAGGAAGGGGAGGGGGAGGAGCAGAAAGGAGGAGGCAGGTCCTGGTCTCACCTGACAGCACGGCCTCCAGCAGGTCTCCATCATGGATCTGGGCCGGCGAGTGCAGCAGCTGCAGCACGTTGTCCGACGTCGGGTCATGACGGAACAGCAGGATCTTCTCGTACATCCCGTAGAACACACACTCAGGGATCTGAGGGAGGAGGACACGTTACCAAGGCAACGCCGGCTAGGTAGCATGCTAGCATGCTAATGCTACAGTTAACAAACGTAGAGGCTCGTCTAAGTCGCTTCAACACGTAGCCCAATGACCTTTCCGTTAGCTTACACTAATCGTTAGCACGGAGGAGGAGGAAGAAGAGGAGGAGGAGGAGGAGGAGCTCCTTTTAATTATGACCAACAGAGAGGGAAAGAGAGAGAAAGAGAGAGGGAGGGAGGGAGAAGAAAAAGGAAATAAGAAGCTTTGATCTCCGTCAGCAGATGAATAAATCATTCAGATCTTCATCGGCAGCTGAAAGACAGAATACATGAATACACGAGTGCAGTAAATGTAACAGACGTCCACCATCATGTAAGGAGATGGAGGAGGAGGAGTAGGGGGAGGAGGATATATATTATACACATGCACACATGTATTAACATTACCATTTATGCGTGATAACAAGGAAATTGCAATAATCTGGTCTGAAAGATACAAATGTGTTTTGAGACGGATACATCTGATTATTGCAGTGAAAAAAAAGTCCTTGAAGTTTGTAACTTTCACTCATGTGGTGTTTCAAGCAGAGGATGGAGACGTGGAGCAACAGGAGGAAGAGGAGGACGAGGAAGAGGAGGACAAGGAAGAGGAGGACGAAGAGGACGAGGAAGAGGATAATAAGGAGGAAGGCTGTTAAACATACTGGAGACTCTCTGCCTCAATAAAATCCTCAACAGTACGCTTCATGGATGCATCTTTGTGTGTGTGTGTGTGTGTGTGTGTGTGTGTGTGTGTGTGTGTGTGTGTGTGTGTGTGTGTGTGGTGTCGCCATAGCAGCAGTGATGGTCTTGTTGTCATGGCAGCAAGAACTCAAGGTTGATTCCTCTCCTGAATATATCCCCCATTCAATGCAGCTCAATACTTTCTGTACTGATTCTACTACAGCATATGTTAAACTAGACTGCCCCCGCAAGGCATTGTGGGTATTGGAGTCTTGGAGCATGAAGCCCAGCAGGCTGTTTTTCTTTTAGGTTTGAACCAGGTAGCTCGATCCGGTTCTTAAAAGTGGCTTAAAACTGTCATCCTCTCTGCTGGCCACCAGGGGGCGACTCCTCTCTGGTTGTATAGAAGTCTATGGGCCCTAGTTTCGTAGACCAGGCATAGTCGGGGCACTGCCACTCCGCCAGCTGTAAGTCGCCTTGCGCCAAGAGTAGACCAGGTTGGAGCTGGCGGGCTTTCGGCGCAATCTCGGCGAGGCTTTTTGCCACGAAACTTCCGCTGCGCCAAGCTGAATCTGTGACGCCTCCCCCTGCTGCGCCGCCACACCCATCTTAGCGCAGGCGATCCACCAAACTGCCAAACTGACCATGCGCTGGTCGAAACTTGCATTGCGCCGGCTCCGCCACCCTGCGCCACGAAACTAGGGCCCTATGAGAAAATGGTCCTACTTCTCTCTTGATGTATTATCTCAGTAAACATTGTAAACGTGAGTTTATGGTCTCAATCTCTAGTTTCAAGTCTTCTTCAATCCAGCATGATGTTCATTTAGTAAATTATGATTTATATCAGGGGATGCTTTAGGGGGCGGGGCTAATGTGATGTATGTTTACGAACAAGAAATGTTCATAAACGAAATCTGTTGAAATCATCAGAAGAATCACCTGAAGTTACCTATCGAAAAAGTAACAAGCTCTGGAGATGGACAAGCTAGCTATCTAACTAGCCACCCATCGTCTCCAGAGACTAGCTAGCTTACTAGCCGGCCCTGCAGAAGGACAAAAGCTAGCTAACTAGTTCTGGAGATGGACACGCTAGCTGACTAGCCAACTTGCTATTGGTCAGACATTTTATCAGCCCGGAAATTAAATTAACGTATTTATTCTGAAATAATGTTGGTCTTTGATTTGTGTTTGAGCATTAGTGATGTCATAGAAGGTTTTTATTTCGCCTGTTGTTGCTGTTAACGCTGACTCACTGCTGTTGTTCATTGTTCATGTTTTTAGCTCCACATTTTCTCCTCCGGTCTGCTGTGAGGAAAAAAAGGCATTTTGAACTTTTGAACCGTCCACTCAAACAGTAAACGGCTTTCATTTAATTTTTCATTGAACGAATGTATCTTTCAGACGTTAAAGACTCAGAAAAGAAGAAACTGAACCGTTTGAATGACGCAGCTTCGACACCGGCCCCTGATGGGGATGAGACGCCGCTGTCGCCATGGCGACAGGACATGCTGCCAGATGAAGGTGTGTGTGTGTTATTATTATTTAGTGACATCAACAGTGACAGCAACATTCTGTTTTATATATGTGTGTGTGTGTGTGTGTGTGTGTGTGTGTGTGTGTGTGTGAGACAAAGACCTGTCAAGATCAAGTTTAGATAAATGCATTAAAACCTAAGTAACAGATGTTTGTTTAAAAATGTAAGGAGTAAAAGTAAAAGGTAAGTAAAAACATATACTCAAGTAAAGTACAGATCCCGGAAAATTCCATTTAATTAGAACATAGGGCTGAGGGAACATAGGGCTGAGGGAACCGAGGACTGAGGGAACCGAGGACTGGGGGAACATAGGACTGAGGGAACCGAGAACTGAAGGAACCGAGGACTAGGGAACATAGGACTGAGGGAACATAGGGCTGAGGGAACATAGGGCTGATGGAACATAGGGCTGAGGGAACATAGGGCTGAGGGAACATAGGACTGAAGGAACATAGGGCTGAGGGAACATAGGTCTGAGGGAACATATCGCTGAAGGAACATAGGACTGAGGGAACATATGGCTGAGGGAACATAGGGCTGAGGGAACATAGGACTGAGGGAACATAGGGCTGAGGGAACATAGGGCTGAGGGAACATAGGACTGAGGGAACATAGGGCTGAGGGAACATAGGGCTGAGGGAACATATCGCTGAAGGAACATAGGACTGAGGGAACATATGGCTGAGGGAAGATATGGCTGAAGGAACATAGGGCTGAGGGAACATATGGCTGAGGGAACATAGGGCTGAGGGAACATATGGCTGAGGGAAAATATGGCTGAAGGAACATAGGACTGAGGGAACATAGGACTGAGGGAACCGAGGACTGAAGGAACCGAGGACTGAGGGAACATAAGGCTGAGGGAACATGGGACTGAGGGAACATGGGACTGAGGGAACATAGGACTGAGGGAACATAGGCTTTACTTGAAGTAAGTACTTGAAGAACTAACAGTGATACGTGATATTTGACAATCCAAGGTAAGGTGAGAGCTCAGAGGAGGAAGATCCTTCAGGCTCTGATACGAACAAACTAACCGTCTAACTAAACGTTCCCCATCAGGTTTAAAGTCTGAACACGTTGACAGAAGAAAAATATAGAATATCAACAGATATGAAGGGAAAGGAGAGATGAATAAAGAGACATGAATGGATAAAAAAGTCAGTGGAAAGAGAGAAAACAATGACACACACACACACATCTGTTATCTTCTGCTTCATTCAGTGTGTGTGTGTGTGTGTGTGTGTGTGTGTGTGTGTGTGTGTCTCATAATGGCCCTCAGAAGGACACTTCACTGCCGCAATCATCATCAGTTGCCAGGCAACAAGAGAAACCGCTAGCGACGGAAACACAGCACACACGGC
Organism: Eutrigla gurnardus; assembly: GCF_963514095.1. Classification (NCBI taxonomy): domain Eukaryota; kingdom Metazoa; phylum Chordata; class Actinopteri; order Perciformes; family Triglidae; genus Eutrigla; species Eutrigla gurnardus. Next base: position 25,768,292 of record NC_139921.1, read on the forward strand.
TTTATTATTACACTCGCAGAGAGGCAGATGTGTTTGAGTCCACGGAGTCGGAGTCATGGACGTCCTCGTTTAGACATTCGCTTCTCATTTCCAGATGAATCTGTCACACTTTCAACCCGTCTGCTTCGGGAACAAACACACTCGGGTCGTAGGTCGAACCCTGGCGTGCACCAAACAACCAAGCTGTCGGCAGATATGATATTTCTTTTGGCTTGATTTCTAAATTAAACTAAAACTCAGACTTTCTGGATATAGACATCGTGTGTGGAATTCATGTTACAATTTAAACAGGAATCAAAGAGGTTTTTTTAACAAAGTAAAATCCCATGGGGAAAACAGGAAGGGGCGGGACTTTCTCGATAATTCCAATCCAGCGTATTTCGGCAAAAAACAACAACAACAACAAAAAAGTGAAAGTTTTACAGAGCTCATGTGTAAAACCCTTCATCTGTTCTGCATTATCTGACAGAAACAGCCAATCAGCATGCAGTTAAAAAACCCGACACTTTGCTCTGATTTGCTCTCTGATATGTTATTCAATTATTTAGATGGAGTCAGAGACACAGTTTGAGTTTCTGAAAACCTTTAAGAATGTTTATAGAAAGCCATTTCAAACACACACACACACACACACCTCTTGTTAATCAGTTCATTTTGTGCTATTTGACGTGTTAAGTGTTGCATGTTGCGAGCGTTGTCACACGGTTTGCTGTGTGAACAGGTGTGGTGGTGACCTGCTGTTCTTTAGATTCCTCCATAGAATAAACAGAAACCTTTTAATGAACACTTTAATCAGTAACCTGCGTGTGTGTGTGTGTGTCGCACAGTGTCAAGGCGATAGCGTCCTGGCTCTCAGTTTCCAGTGTGTGTGTGTGTGTGTGTGAGTGTGTGCTTGTTGCATTCAGGTGTAAAAGTCTCACTGTGGGGAAAATGAGGTGATTTTCACCCGAAATGAGACGATTTGTGAATTTGAACAGAGATAATGGACACATCAAACCGTGTGTGTGTGTGTGTGTGTGTGTGTGTGTGTGTGTTATGATATGGGATGATATGAAAATGTCGTCAATGCCACAATAATTGCAATTCACAATATTAATAATGATTGAAATATGTTTAAAACTATACGCTAAAACACGTCACAGAGAAGATGACTTTTTGAAAAGCAATCAAACTAGATTTAGATTTTTTATCTCAAACATGACAGAATGAATACAGAAAGCATCATATAGGGGGGAAATATTACACAACTAGAAAGCATAGAGAAATATGAATAACGTTTTACTTATTTTATTTATTTGACATGTCCGAAAAGGAATGTTTAATCCCACCCCTTCTCCATAATTCATATCCTGTCATACATATATTTTATTTCATGGTTTGCGTTGTTTTTTTGTTTGTTTTCTTTTAAACTCAACCAAAAGCTTTTTTTTAAACTTTACTTAACAAGTATCTTACAAAATGAAAATGTTTTTCTCTTAAATAAGAGGATCCCATCAGTGTACCGCTACGATGCTGGTTCAAACTGAACCCATCAGGTCTACGTCCCATCCTGATCCCGAATCCTACCCGACATTTAGTGCATTTACTCTCGAATTCCGATCACGTACCAATTAATGGTTCATACAAGCAAAATAAATGTAATAAAAGGTTGTTATTAAGTTGAGTTAAGTTAATAAATAATGATAATCTTTCAGGCGTATGGACGGGGAGGTTTTTGGTCAGATTTGGATTTTGAGGGTGAAATCAATTCATCATCATCCCGAGAGAACAAACAAGCTCCCAATTCACAAACTCACAGCTTCCTCAGCTCGGCTGTATGTGAGAGCATCTATCACATTCACAATGACACCGACACTGTGTGTGTGTGTGTGTGTGTGTGTGTGTGTGTGTGTGTGTGTGTGGAGTTTAAGTGCAAAACGGTTTAAGTGCTTGGCAACAGCTTCTGTTCACGAAGCTAAAAAGCCAGAAAAACAGATCGACCCCTGTGGCGGGAGCGAGCGAACAAAAGCTGAATTCATCTCATTTTGTGACGAGGAAGCGACGGCGCCTCGGAATGAGTCACCACAGCGACTAACGCCGGAGCAGATCGCTGATCTTCCAGATTCACGAAAACACTCTGCCAGCCATCAGAGAAATACATCGTCTATCGCACTCTGTTTGGATACAAAGCCACCGGACCGAGACCTTCTGGAGTCGGAGGTCTCTGCGCGCTAGCAGTCGTTGCTCCACGGAGCGTTTTGTGGGGGGCAAGAATGCAACCGACCCACAAACCGATACAATAGTTGCCTTACTATGGCAAAGTCGTAAAAACATTAACGTAAAGCAGACTACTGCACAGAGGTAAAAACATTAACGTAAAGCAGACTACTGCACGGTCGTAAAAACATTAACGTAAAGCAGACTACTACATGGTCGTAAAAACATTAACGTAAAGCAGACTACTACATGGTCGTAAAAACATTAACGTAAAGCAGACTACTGCAGAGTTGTAAAGACATTAACGTAAAGCAGACTACTACATGGTCGTAAAAACATTAACGTAAAGCAGACTACTGCAGAGTTGTAAAGACATTAACGTAAAGCAGACTACTACATGGTCGTAAAAACATTAACGTTAAGCAGACTACTACATGGTCGTAAAAACATTAACGTAAAGCAGACTACTGCATGGTCGTCAAAACATTTACGTAAAGCAGACTACTACATGGTCGTAAAAACATTAACGTTAAGCAGACTACTACATGGTCGTAAAAACATTAACGTAAAGCAGACTACTGCATGGTCGTCAAAACATTTACGTAAAGCAGACTACTGCATGGTCGTAAAAACATTAACGTAAAGCAGACTACTGCATAGTCGTAAAAACATTAACGTAAAGCAGACTACTGCACAGTCGTAAAAACATATCAACGTAAAACAGACTACTGCATAGTCGTAAAAACATTAACATAAAGCAGACTACTGCACAGTAGTAAAAACATATTAACGTAAAACAGACTACTGCACAGTCGTAAAAACATATTAACGTAAAACAGACTACTGCACAGTAGTAAAAACATATTAACGTAAAACAGACTACTGCACAGTCGTAAAAACATATTAACGTTAAACAGACTACTGCACAGTCGTAAAAACATTAACGTAAAACAGACTACTGCACAGTAGTAAAAACATTAACGTAAAACAGACTACTGCACAGTCGTAAAAACATATTAACGTAAAACAGACTACTGCACAGTAGTAAAAACATATTAACGTAAAACAGACTACTGCACAGTAGTAAAAACATATTAACGTAAAACAGACTACTGCACAGTCGTAAAAACATATTAACGTAAAACAGACTACTGCACAGTAGTAAAAACATATTGACGTAAAGCAGACTACTGCACAGTAGTAAAAACATATTAACGTAAAGCAGACTAATGCACAGTAGTTAAAACATATCAACGTAAAGCAGACTACTGCACAGTAGTAAAAACATATTAACGTAAAACAGACTACTGCACAGTAGTAAAAACATATTAACGTAAAACAGACTACTGCACAGTCGTAAAAACATATTAACGTAAAACAGACTACTGCACAGTAGTAAAAACATATTGACGTAAAGCAGACTACTGCACAGTAGTAAAAACATATTAACGTAAAGCAGACTAATGCACAGTAGTTAAAACATATCAACGTAAAGCAGACTACTGTAACTGTAAAGTTGAACCTTGAATTATGAAGTTTGTAAGCAGCTTCACACCAGTATCCACATGGATCCAGATCCAGTAAGGCTTGTGTTCATCAGATCCACCCGTCGCTCCAAACCTTATATGGTCAGTGACTTTAGACGCCCAAAAGTTCCCCTTCGGAAACGCATCACTTAACTCTCGTTTTTTAGCGAAATTGTTCCCGACAGACAGAAACAAAGACACCAACTATACTTCCAACTGAGTTTGAAAGTTCAGCTCGTTAACATCACGACTTTAATCCGATAAGGAAGTCTCCCCGACCTCGTCTGTTAACTTCAATACCATCGTGCACTAAAGCTGGAGAACTACAAATGTAACGTAAGTAACGTTTCCACCCTGCAGTCAGACATCACACGGTCGCTGTCAGACCAACGAGGTCACTGTTTTATTGTGGTTGTTGTTGTTGTTTCATTGTGTTGAGAGATGATGTCTCCAACAAAACGTGTCACTTTTCAAATCTGTTGTTGGCCTCATTTTGGATCTTCACACAAACATGAACCTTCCTGACGTTTGATTACGGGAATTTTAAGAATGAAAGGAAACCGCCTCAGACCTGGTTCAGTTCTGGTTCAGGCCTGGTTCAGGTCTGGTGTGTGCAGGGGGGTGCAGTGGAGAGACCGGTGGTGGCGGGGTCACACAGGCTAACGTGTCATCGACTGATGCTGTTCCTATAGACGACGTCGCCCGCGGCGCTGCACGCCATCAATACACCGTATTGAATATTCCTAACACACACACACACACACACACACACACACACACACACACACACACACACACACACACACACACACACACACACACGTTCTGGGGTTCATAGGTCACAACTCAGCTGTCTCCATGACAACTGGGCAAACACCCTCCTGTACAACTAACAACTCCAAGTCGGGTTTTAGGTTTCAAATCCGGGCAGGACACTTAAACCATCATACAGCACGTTAGCTAGATAGCGAGCTAACTAGCAGACAGGTGGCTAGTTAGCTAGCGTACTAATTCCACCATTACTTAATGCTACACCGATTACAGAAAAGGGGGGGGGGGGCTTGGCAGGTTAATCCACGCCCTGATTGGAAGCTGCATAGGTTGTTTTATTCCTCAGAAAACTGTATTTTATTTTGTTCATATTACTATAAGTTGGCTTTTTTTAATGTTTTAATGAATCTGATGATTTCATGAAAAGCGGTTATTGATCACCGAAAGCTTCCGATTTAAACTTTAAAACTTTTGATCCTGTAACTTTCGGGCCACTTTTGCGGGAGTTCGAGGGTCCGATGGCGGACTCGGTTTACCTTCTGGTCCACGATGGAGCACGCCACCTCCCGGACCTGACTGAGGCTGAGCTCTGCGGCGTCCAACAGCACCGGCTCCCGACTCAGGCCGATCTGGATGTGGAAGGAGATCACATCGCTGCTGCTTCCTCCTCCTCCTCCCCCACCTCCTCCTCCCCCGGTGCCGGTGTTGGTGCTGTTCGTCCCCCCTGAGAACGGGAGCGGGCTGGGCGCACGGATCAGCGGAGGCGCACTCATGTGAGCCCCCTTTTTCCCTGGTGGGCTCCGGACACGCCAAAAGACGCACAAGCGGGAGTCACGACGAAGGACGACGCTGACTGGACCCGGACCAGGACCAGGACCAGGACCAGGACAAGGAGGAGGAGCCGGAGAGGTATACCTCGAAGCGTCAGCAAAAAAAAAAAAAAAGCGCAGAAAGAAGAGTTTCCGACAGAAGCGACGGATGATTAACTGGACGAAGAGAAGAAAAAAGCGCAGAAGAGAGAGAGAGAGAGAGAGAGAGAGAGAGAGAGAGAGAGAGAGAGGAGCACAGTGAGAGGGGAGAAGAAGACCACAAGGACTACATGATGGACCAGAGGACCGCGTGGAGACCGGTGATGCTGGTGACAGCGCGCGGACGTCAACAGTGGCTGGAGATGGGGAGGAGGAGGAGGAGGAGGAGGAGAGAGGGAACCTCCTGATGGACGGATGGTGATGGATAGATGACATGCTCTCATTCTTAGAACTTAGAGATGATTATGGGAGAGAAACTTGTTAATTATTGATACATTTGACTTAAAAGTGTTAAAACATTCCAATATAATATAATTCTTAAAAATATGAGAAATGGATGAGGATTTTTACATCTTGTTATTTACATTAACAAAATACACACAAAAAACGTAGAAATATCGGCTTCTCGCTTTGCATTGTGGGAGGAGGAAAACCTCTGCTAGCCGCGAAAACTTTCATTTGGTTTTCATGAAAACTTCCTCTCAAAAATTAAGATTAAAATAAAAAATACTGTTAAAGTGATTCATGTTGAGGAGTTAAAGTTAGCTGTCTTTTGTTAGCGTTGACGTTACCCGACGATACCCGTTTATTAATGTAATTTATGTTTGAGCGTCATTTTTTTATTTTATGGAAGTGTATATGAATGGTACGGATCATATATCATAAATCTGTGGAATTGTTCTGTTATAGGTTTTAAATAGGTGTACATAAACGGTACAGATTGCATTTACATTATGTAAATCAACGTTGAAGGAAATGTCCCTGAAAAGTTAATAATTAATAATAATGCTCATTTTCTGCCGGGACCTTCGTGGTTTATTTTAACGAGGCGTTTTATGTGAGCAAAAATGTCTGTTGAGATTTAATAACTTTTTAAATAATTCCGTTTTCTAGCAGCAACCAGTGGTGGAGTGATGTTCATGCTGCAGTTGTCTAATCAATGAGCCAATCACCAACCATTTTGATAATCAATTTAATTTTCACAAAAAAACATGAGAACATGCTCTGAATTCTGGTCATTTCCTGCTTTTCTCTGTTGAAATTTTTTTACTTTGGACTCACTATTGTTTGACATAAACAATTAATTAATCAATTCATCGCAGAAAATAATGAATCAATAATTAAATGAAACCATTTAGGGGCTGCACCTTTGGTTCTTCATCGGTGATATTAAACATGACTTTTTTTTTATTGCCTAACTTGATTTTATTTTGAAAATGACCTTCCTGACCTCGGTGGCAGCTGTGACTCAGCAGATAATTTACTCTTAAAAATAAACATTAAAACACTTTTTTTTTTAAAAACAACCGATGATGTTGAAGGAGGAAGGTGATGGAGGAGAGGAAGGTGATGGAGGAGGTGGAAGGTGATGGAGGAGAGGAAGGTGATGGAGGAGGAGGGTGATGGAGGAGGTGAAAGGTGATGGAGGAGAGGAAGGTGATGGAGGAGAGGAAGGTGATGGAGGAGGAGGAGGGTGATGGAGGAGGAGGAAGGTGATGGAGGAGAGGACGGTGATGGAGGAGGTGGAAGGTGATGGAGGAGAGGAAGGTGATGGAGGAGGTGGAAGGTGATGGAGGAGAGGAAGGTGATGGAGGAGAGGAAGGTGATGGAGGAGGAGGGTGATGGAGGAGGTGAAAGGTGATGGAGGAGAGGAAGGTGATGGAGGAGGAGGAGGGTGATGGAGGAGGAGGAAGGTGATGGAGGAGAGGAAGGTGATGGAGGAGGTGGAAGGTGATGGAGGAGAGGAAGGTGATGGAGGAGGTGGAAGGTGATGGAGGAGAGGAAGGTGATGGAGGAGGTGGAAGGTGATGGAGGAGAGGAAGGTGATGGAGGAGGAGGAGGGTGATGGAGGAGGAGGAAGGTGATGGAGGAGAGGAAGGTGATGGAGGAGGAAGATGATGGAGGAGGTGGAAGGTGATGGAGGAGGAAGGTGATGGAGGAGAGGAAAGTGATGGAGGAGGAAGGTGATGGAGGAGGAAGGTGATGGAGGAGGAGGAGGGTGATGGAGGAGGTGAAAGGTGATGGAGGAGAGGAAGGTGATGGAGGAGGAGGGTGATGGAGGAGGAGGAGGGTGATGGAGGAGAGGAAGGTGATGGAGGAGGAAGGTGATGGAGGAGGAGGAGGGTGATGGAGGAGGTGAAAGGTGATGGAGGAGAGGAAGGTGATGGAGGAGGAGGGTGATGGAGGAGGACGAAGGTGATGGAGGAGAGGAAGGTGATGGAGGAGGAAGGTGATGGAGGAGAGGAAGGTGATGGAGGAGGAGGAGGGTGATGGAGGAGGAGGAAGGTGATGGAGGAGAGGAAGGTGATGGAGGAGGAAGGTGATGGAGGAGAGGAAGGTGATGGAGGAGGAGGAAGACAGAAGAAGAAGAAGGCGATGCGTTTGTGAACCGAGAGCGCATCCGTATTCTGCAGCGCCGGCAGCAGAACGTTTCCCAGCCTGCGTTCGAGGTGTGATGCGTTCACTGACCACCATCGATGTCGGCTCCCTGCGTCAGAGCCAGAAAAGTGGAGACGAGTGTGAGCGGCGACGTCAGCCGACTCATCCGTCCGACACCGATTGGCTACACGAGCTCGTAGGAAATACAAAACGTAAAATACAGAATGCGTGTGCTCTCTCTCGTATTTAATAACCTGTCTGTCTGTCTGTCTGTCTGTCTGTCTGTCTGTCTTGGTTGCTAGGAGACACCCAGATATACACACAAAGACACACTCCTGCCAGCCCTCCCACGCTTCAACCTTGCCTCCATTTACTTCCATTATGTTTCCAAGGATGAAGCCAGAATACTGGCATACGCTCTCTCCCTCTGTGTGTGTGTGTGTGTGTGTGTGTGTGTATGTGTGAGTGTGTGAGCAACCCGTTTTCTTTGCAAAAGGGGGTCAAATAATGCAGCTTGGTCAGCGAGCGTTTGTATGTGACCCAGCCACCCATTGCATTATGGGTAGAGCAACAGACGCAGTATAAAGGGGGGAGGGGGGGTGGACGGGTCAGTCAAACACATGACTTTCACCCAGAGGACCGATGATAGCGTCCCATGTGGACAGTCGTTACTCACGTGAATCGGTAGTGTGGAAAGTCACGTTAATCGCTGGAAAGTCAAGTGAATCGTAAGTGTGTCCAAACTTACGATTCCAAACGCCCTAACATCCAGATGTCCTAATGTCAAAAATCCTCACGTCCAAACTTCCAAACTTCTAAGCATCCAAACATCCTAACATTCAAACATCCAAACATCCTAACATTCGGCCATATATGAGGTGTGGACAATGACATGGTGTGTTGTGATTCCATGCTACATTCTTTATGAATATGGGTTTCTACAATTCAACCGGTTATATTGCAAGGTATGTTTCTGTATGGTGTTTCAAATTCGTGCTCCATGTGCCCCCTTTAAACTTTGAGCACCTGCCCCTCCAAAGGTCTCTGCACGGCCCTGCATCCAACCATCCTAACATCCTAACATCCAACCATCCTAACATCCAAACATCCAACCATGCAAACATTCAAACATCCAAACATCCTAACATCCAAACATCCAACCATCCTAACATCCTAACATCCAACCATCCTAACATCCAAACATCCTAACATCCAACCATCCTAACATCCTAACATCCTAACATCCAACCATCCTAACATCCAACCATCCTAACATCCAAACATCCAACCATCCTAACATCCAACCATCCTAACGTCCAACCATCCTAACATCCAAACATCCAACCATCCTAACATCCAACCATCCTAACATCCAACCATCCTAACATCCAACCATCCAACCATCCTAACATCCAACCATCCTAACATCCAAACATCCAACCATCCTAACATCTAACCATCCAACCATCCTAACATCCAACCATCCAACCATCCTAACATCCAAACATCATAACATCCAAACATCCAACCATCCTAACATCCAACCATCCAACCATCCTAACATCCAAACATCCTAACATCCAACCATCCAAACATCCAACCATCCTAACATCCAAACATCCTAACATCCAACCATGCAAACATTCAAACATCCTAACATTCAAACATCCTAACATCCTAACATCCTAACATTCAAACATCCAAACATCCTAACATTCAAACATCCAAACATCCTAACATCCTAACATCCTAACATTCAAACATCCTAACATCCTAACATTCAAACATCCTAACATCCTAACATTCAAACATCCAAACATCCTAACATCCAAACATCCTAACATTCAAACATTCAAACATCCTAACATCCTAACATCCTAACATCCTAACATCCTAACATCCTAACATTCAAACATCCTAACATCCTAACATTCAAACATCCTAACATCCAACCATGCAAACATTCAAACATCCTAACATTCAAACATTCAAACATCCTAACATTCAAACATCCTAACATCCTAACATTCAAACATCCTAACATCCTAACATCCTAACATCCTAACATCCTAACATCCAAACATCCAAACATCCTAACATCCAAACATCCTTTTTACGCACACTTTCTGTTAAGTGCACGTGAGACTTTATTGAGGGAATTACCCACAAATCATAGCGATGTGACGTTAAACACGGGGGCATAAAGAAAGATAAACAAAGAGGACGGCACATGGTTGATTTAATATGGAAGATAAAACACAGGAAATCAGAGGAACTGGACATATTTTATTCATAAATGTATTCATGAATAATTCCACTTTGCTTGTTGAAGCTTGCTGTTTTTATTTGTTTAGGTGAATCAATAAATTGCCCTTTAAGGTGATTTGTTCCTGTTTTGTTGCTCAGAGGCTTCAAGGCAGCCTCCACCACCAACACGCATCCTTTTTCGTATAATAATTACGTTTGAATTGTTGCTCTCATGCAAATCTGAAAATAAACGGCATCGTTACACAAGTAGCAAAAAAAAAAAATCCTGCTGTCGCTCCGGGAACAGAACGTTCCACTAAAGAGACTGCAGGTCAGACAATAAGCAGAACCTGTTGCCATGGAGATCAGTGTGACAACAACAGGGTGTGTGTGTGTGTGTGTGTGTGTGTGTGTGTGTAATATATGCTGAAGCAAGAACAGCAAGAGAACTATAAATGACCATGAATACAGAACACGTAATGTCACAATCACATGGAGGGAATGTTCAGACGTCTACATACTTGTCAGTGATCAATCAAACATCTGATCAATCAAACATCGGATCAATCAAACATCTGATCAATCAAATATCTGATCAATCAAACATTTGATCAATCAACTAAAACAGCTCCCATGATGGATAAGACCACAATTAATATTAAACATAGCCGGGAAGAGGTCTGTTCAGCAAGATGACCAGACCTGGAGAGAAGGTCCTTAAAGCTGCATCCTCCCTGCTGGCCACCAGGGGGCGGGGCTACCAGCTGATTGACAGGTCTCAACCACGCTACCAATGGTAGCTACTAAGGTGACTTTAACACCAGAATCCACATGGATCCAGAACCAGTTGGATCCAGATCCAATAAGGTTTGCTGCTCTGGGTGATAACGAGCCATTCATTTGAATCAGGTGTGTTGTTGGAGTGGAGGATCCTCTAAAACAAGCAGGGCAGTGGGTCCCCCAGGACCAGGACTGAGATCCCTGGTCCAGATGGCATCATGAATCTAAAGTGAGTAAACGGAGATTTGTAACTTACCAACAAACTCCAGGAAACGTCCACGGGTTATCCATGTACAATCCTTTCTCTGTGATGTTATTCAAACCTTCTTCTTCTTCTTCTTCTTGAGCTTTATTTACGTTGGATGTTCCTATTTGGCTCATTAGTGCCACCAGTGTTTTGGCATGGAACTGCATCGTCACTTTACAAGGGACAGGTGAGTGACATGACAGGGAGCCAATCAGATTTCAGCTAGAACGGCCCCTGCAGTAATCAGATCCACCCGTCGCTCCTCCACAGTCCAAATATGGTCACTTCCTTCTACTGGTTGCAAATAATTGGGGATTAAGGAGGAACGCAGGTTTAACTTAGTAGTAGTATTTTTACAGTGTTGCATTAATACTTTTACTGCAGTAAAGTATTGAAGTACTTCTAGAGGAGTAAAGTGTGCCTGTGGTGGAATACGAATATAAAAATTACAAAAAAAAATCAAGTTTGTCTGAGAATACGGAAACCTAAAAAAAAACCTCCCGAAGCACAAAGTAACGCCGAGTTTTTACAATCTGCTAAATAAATATGTTGTTTTTAACGTCTGACTCTTCACCTGAGAGACTCCTCTCTCTCCTCCGACAGGCCGGGGCGGCCCACACACACACGCACACACACACACACACACACTCAGTTATTCACACGCCGCTATGGCAACACGGACATGTTCATTCACACTCGTACATCACTAAAGACGAACACACACAGGAACAAACACCACCATGACAGATTTGACACCCACCAACCGTTGTTACCCCCCCCCATGGGTGCTATTCCCGTCACCGTGGTGTGTGTGTGTGTGTGTGTGTGTGTGTGTGTAAACTCCCAGTAAACTCTGGTTATGTTGTTGTTTGTTGTTGAGCAAATGTTTTGAGGGGAAGTTTGCCGACGGCGGCGACGTACAGTCAGAGGGGAGGAGGAGGAGGAGGGGGGAGGAGGAGGGGGGAGGAGGAGGGGCCGCTGCACGGCACCACGGGGAGCTGAGAACGACGTGTCGTCGCCGGGTCACAGGCCAGGCCTCCACCACGTTACAGTCTGTCTTAATGACTTTCACTTTCTGAGACTCACAGACACGTTTACAGCTACATCCACCTACACCTACTACACCTTCATGTACATCCACCTACACCTCCATCTACATCCACCTACACCTCCATCTACATCCACCTACACCTACACCTTCATCTACATCCACCTACACCTACTACACCTTCATCTACATCCACCTACACCTACTACACCTTCATCTACATCCACCTACACCTCCATCTACATCCACCTACACCTACACCTTCATCTACATCCACCTACACCTACTACACCTTCATCTACATCCACCTACACCTACTACACCTTCATCTACATCCACCTACACCTCCATCTACATCCACCTACACCTTCATCTACATCCACCTACACCTTCATCTACATCCACCTACACCTACTACACCTTCATCTACATCCACCTACACCTCCATCTACATCCACCTACACCTACTACACCTTCATCTACATCCACCTACACCTTCATCTACATCCACCTATACCTCCATCTACATCCACCTACACCTCCATCTACATCCACCTACACCTCCATCTACATCCACCTACACCTTCATCTACATCCACCTACACCTCCATCTACATCCACCTACACCTTCATCTACATCCACCTACTACACCTTCATCTACATCCACCTACACCTTCATCTACATCCACCTACACCTTCATCTACATCCACCTACACCTACTACACCTTCATCTACATCCACCTACACCTACTACACCTTCATCTACATCCAGCTACAGCTGTTAGTGGGTCATGCTATGTAGAGTCGAGGTGAAGTCTGAACAGGTGAGTCTTGAGCCTTTTTCGGAAAATGGCAAATGACTCAGCTGTCCTGACATTGGTCGGGAGTTCGTTCCACCACTGAGGACCAGAACAGAGAAGAGTCTGGACTTTGCTGAGCGACATTTGTTTGATTTCAGCGATGGTGGTACCAGCCGGCCAGCTGAAGTAGAGGAGCGAAGTGCTCGCTTCGGGGCATGAGGTTTGACCAGTGTTTGAAGGTAGGCAGGTGCTGTTCCATTGATGGCCCTGAAGGCCAGTGTCATCGTCTTGAATTGGATGCGTGCTGCAACAGGGAGCCAGTGGAGGTCACGGAGGAGGGGGGTCACATGGGAGAATTTGGGTAGATTAAAGATAAGGCGTGCTGCAGCGTTCTGGATACGCTGCAATGGTTTAATCGCAGAGGCCGGGAGTCCGGCCAGGAGAGAGTTGCAGTAGTCAAGGCGGGAGATGACCAGTGCTTGGACCAGGAGTTGCGTTGCATCCTTTGTGAGGAAGGTCCGAATCCTGCGGATGTTGTAGAGGGCAAATCTGCAGGATCGGGCCACAGCAGTGATGTTGGGGGTGCAGGATAGTTGGTCATCGAGGATCCACCTACACCTGCTACACCTTCAGCTACATCTACTACACCTTCATCTACATCCACCTACACCTACTACACCTTCATCTACATCCACCTACACCAACTACACCTTCAGCTACATCCACCTACACCTAGACCTTCATCTACATCCACCTACATCTACACTTCTACCCCGCCTGAAGTCTGTGAATTACAGCAAACAGGGTTTCCAACCCATGACCCCATGACCCCAAGGCCCTCGTGACTCGGGATCGCCAGGATCAGGGTGACGACAGTATCGACTAAGACTCTTTTTGTCGCCAGCTCATCTCGCGTGACTGTTGTTCACGTTTAAATTGTAACGTTTTATTCAGCGTGCCGTTTAAATCCCATAATGCAAAGCTGCTCGCGCTTCATTTGTTCTCGCGGAAACGTGTGCAGACGGCTGCTTTGTGATCTTATTGTTATGGGGGTTTTTTTCAGCCTGAATTATTTGAATTGCTAATTAATTAAAGTTTAGACGTTAAATAAAGAAAAAACTGGTTTCCGCTGGTTGGCGATCAGAACTTGATGCGTTTAATTTATTCTTCCCGAGCGAACAACATTTCCCAGGTGTCACAGGCTTTCTTTCTTCTTCCAGAATATCTCACCGAGCAGCCGGCGGAGTTAACCCATGTGCGTGCCGTCACCTTTTACAGCGGCGGATTTGGTGATGTGCTGGCGTCGAGGCCTGGAGATGATTATCTGAAGGCTGTTTGGTAATTTATTCCAACGTGTTGCGGAGGAACATATGTTGTGAGAGAAAAAGAAAGGCGTTTCTCCCGAGGAGACCTTTTTTTCTTCCCGACTCGTTAATGTACTTTAAAAATAACAAGCGAGGACGAAGGTGCACGAAAAATTCAGCTTTGAACCATCGGCGTGACAACCGAGAAAAGTCTAATTTCTGTCTCACAGTTTTCATTCTGTAGGATTTCAATATTTTCTCGGCACATCGATTCTGTGAAAAAGTCAAATTGTTGTTGAGCGATTAAAACAATTTCATGTTACGTTTTCAAAAAGGATTGTGAGTAAAAACATTTTTTTGTCATTTTAATAGCTGAACTTTCAAATAATTACACACACAGTGAAAGTCCCGTTTGCGGACTGAATTAGTACCTTATTATGAAATTTGTTTGTTTGTTTTTTAATGCTATTTCATTTTGTATCCCTCACACATATTTTACATTTCTTTCATGTGATTTATGAGTTTTTATGTGCTACATTTTTTTATTTATGTCTTTCAAAGGAAAACAGATCATAACAACAATAACACCAGTCGTCGTGTAATTTGTAATTATTTCATCGGCATAAACAACTTTCTTCTTTGTTTTGAGTCGTTGCTGATTCCTGCCCTTGTTTCCTCTCACATCCTCTGAAAACATCGTAAATATACGAGAACCAAACACGCCACGACTTTCACATAAACAGCGTAAACAAGTCGGTGTTGACACAACAGAGCTGCTTCCTGCTGTCAGGCGAACGCCACGTGAACCGCCAGCCTTCAAAATAAAGTGTCAAAGTGCGGATCCTGTACACCATACCTATATAGGTTTGCGTCCCGCCGTGTGTGTGATGATTCCCGCTGTGAGTCATTTTTCAAGCAAAACATGGAGTTAAATATCACGTACACAAGGTGGAGATGAAGCGTTGTGTTTTCAAACAAACGGGATTTAATTACAAAATTAAACACTTTTTTCACACTTAAACGTTAAACTCTCCAACAACACATTCACATCCAAAAAACACGACACAATGTTTCTTCGACACAAACATTCGATGATGACCGTCTTTCACTGGAGGCTAATTAAAAAAAAAAACGATAATAATAAATGTTTGTTTTCGTGTTCATAATGAATATTTAACATTTTCACTCAACAACAACGATAAAGAACAAACAGACGCAGCGGAGCGGATTTAATCAGCAAGTTATGAATGTTACAGTGATTGTGTTGTGTTTAAGAAGCAGACCTCACACACACACACACACGCACACACACTCACACACTCACATACACACACACACCTTTAAAAACATTTCAACATGATCTAATAATCAGCTGGAGGAAAAACAACATTTGATTCAGGAACATGTGAAGACGTTATTGATTCTGAAATAATGACACACACTGTGCACAAGTGTTGCTGCTTGTTTAAACAAGATTCTGCATGTTTCCGTATCTGTGTGTATGCTGGATACCGACAACATGCCCGTGTGTGTGTGTGTGTGTGTGTGTGTGTGTAGCCAATCATTTCACAGCCCAATACACACAGTGATAGAGTCCGCCGGGACACGAGCAAGTCTACAGTTTCTAGCTGTATATACTGACCTTTTGTGTGTGTGTGTGTGTGTGTGTGTGTGTGTGTGTGTGTGTGTGTGTGGAGAGTTTTGTCCATAGAGAACCATAATAACTGTTATCTGTCCCACAGGCCCTCATCATATCACAAACACACAAACACACACACACACACACACACACACACACACACATAATTAGGGAGCTTTAAAGCGTCCTCAGCGTTTCCTCTGAAGGGAAAAGAAAAGAAATTCATAACTGCAAGTTGTTAAAAACAATTAAATCTACATTAATTTCCACATTTTTTAAATACAAGATGAAAACACATGAACGTCGTCATGGCAACGCAGAAACGCAGATGAACTTACCTTCAACCACAACAAACGCTTCCAGACGTTTTATAAATTACTTTTACTGCATCTGTTTCCTCATCTGACCAGCTGAGTGTGTGTGTGTGTGTGTGTGTGTGTGTATAATTGCAGCAGGTCTGTTCTGTCCACGTCTGCAGGTTGTTGGTTAATTGGTGCTGGAGGCTCAGCTCGTTAACTCTGCACTCATCTGCCTCCCAAACAGCCTCACACCAATTACTACTGCTCCCCCCGTCCTCCACTCCTCCCCTCCTCCACTCCTCCCCCCTCCACCCTCCTTGTTTGTGTCTCTCATATCTTTTTTAATTTTACATATTCAAATGAACGTCAGTGCCACGGTGGTAATGAAGTCGGTTCCGTTTTACATTGTTGTAATAATTCAGATTGTCTGGAAAAGTACAACAATGTAATGAATACACGTCTAAAGTAATTAAACCTGAAGATGTTGTTGTTAAAGGTTACCGATGATACTCGATGTTGTATTTCCATTTTTACTAAAAAAGAGTTTCCTTATTTTATAATAGATTTCAACGTTGAGGAGTTAAAGTAGCGGTAGTAAAAGTACATTGAGTAGCTAAAGTAGTTGTAGTAAAAGTACATACATGTAGTTAAGGTAGTTGTAGTAAAAGTACATACATGTAGTTGAAGTAGCTGTAAGAGTACATACAGGTAGTTGAAGTAGCTGTAGTGAAAGTACATTGAGTAGTTAAAGTAGCTGTAGTAAAAGTACATAAATGTAGTTAAAGTAGCTGTAGTAAAAGTACATTGAGTAGTTAACATAACATTATCAATTTATGTCTAGATGACCTTATTTGGAGTGTTGATGGAACAGCTACAATGTTAGCTTAGCCTAGCACCCATCAACCAGACTCCATTCAGAAAACCACCGTTTTAAAAGTAATCTTGCAGACAGACCTAACAAAGCATGACTCAGCACTTTTTTGCTGATCACCGTCATTATGGAGTTATTTCAGCATCTTTTTCATCTGGTTATTGATATTAAATCACAGATAAATACTTTATTCTGGTTCCTCCAGCTGTGGTGAACCAGCCCACGTGGGTCTTGCTAGATCCAGTGAATCCAGCTTGGTGAAATCCACCGAGCACCTGTGGATGATGTCATGATGATGTCATGAACCCAGACAGGACGTTGTCTGGGTTCCTGGTGGATCTGGGACTTCAACATGTAAAAGCAGTAATAGTGGAGATTTCAGCCGTGATGAGACCTGGTTGGATGTCTATGTGGAAGAGACCTGGTTGGAGGTCTACGTGGAGGAGACCTGGTTGGGGGTCTATGTGAGGAGACCTGGTTGGAGGTCTACGTGAGGAGACCCGGTGGTTTTCTGAGTTTCAGGAGTTTTGAGGCGTCGCAGAAAGAAAAACAAATGTTTTTTTTTTAAACTGTTTGCAGACTTGTGACACTCTGTGTGCACACACACACACACATGGTCTGACTCACTCTAATTGTTTTCTCCAGCGTGTATGTGTGTGTGTGTGTCTCCAGCTGCCCTGTGAGAGGAGGAGTTCACAGCAGCTCCCGGCGGGCTCAACACATACAGCTACTGAAGCCTTGTTAGAGCTTATAATGAGCCATAAAAGTGCTCAACTGTACCTAACATGCATGTGAATATCACCTGTCTGCACACACACACACACACACACACACACACACACACACACACACACAGCTCTCTCCCACAGGAACAAATCAAGCCATATTGTCTCCGGGCTGATTGCTGTGATAATTAATGTAGCATACAAGCAGAAAAACACACTGAGAGCAATTACACCCAAGAGAGGAGGGACGTAGTAACACTCTGTTAACGAGATTATGCAGATGATACATGTATATATGTATATGTATATGTACATGGGTATATATACATATATATACTGTATATAAATGATTATTTGTGTGTTTGTCGCTCTTGTGTTGCAGCTGGTGAAGGTTGAGATTATTCTTTACTCATTATTAATATTATTATTAATATTGCTATTATTATTATTGTTGTTGTTGTTGTTGTTGTTTTTATTATTATTATTATTATTATTATCTCGACAAAGTATGTCTAGATGACCTTATTTGGTGTGTTGATGGAGCAGCTACGATGTTAGCGTAGCCTAGCACCCATCACACCATCATCACACCTTTCAGTTATCGAGTTTAAGTAACCCTAACAAAGGCAATCAGAGGTCAGAGGTCACACGATGCTGGTTATCAACTCAGTAAGTCAACCCAGGGTTTCTCTCTCTCTCTCTCTCTCTCTCTCTCTCTGTCGTCAAGTGAGTGACGTCCAGGTGTGATTAAAAGCAAGCAGAGCCACTCTTACCTCACAGCCTGGAAACATGTGGCAACTTGTTAATTTACCTCCCCCGTCCTCCCCCCTTCAGTCTCCCTGTGGAGACAAGAGACAGATGGGCCGGGAGTCACCTGAGGCAGCCGGAGACTTTAATTAATAACTTTGTTTTTGTATCTATCTACCTATCTTATCTTATCTATCTATCTATGTATATCTATCTATCTATAGATAGATATACATAGATATATAAATCCTAAATATTTCAGTGACGTCCTGATCTTTCTCGTATCATCATCATCATCGGGCTGAAATTCATGATTCCCGATCACCAGAAATGTAAACTTCTTCTTCTCTTTTGGGAACCGGGTCTCCTAAAACATGACATTAGTGTATTAAAAAGCCCACGTAGGGAGTCGGTCTGTTTGAATGGTCCACAAACAGGACTGAGACGGCTCTGACCGGTCCCTCAAACTCAAAATCCCTTCTCTGTTTTACTCAGTGACTCAAACATTAATAATGTGACATCATCTGCATACGTAGCTCGCTGGCTACACAGCTATATCCATGAAAACATCCACGCCAATGGGAACAGATACCGGATTTATCTTCTTATTTGTTTTCTTCTCAGAGCGTTTGGTTTATTGATGACTATCAGGATGTAAAAAGAATCCAAACAAAAGTTTAAAAAAAATGTTTTTTAAATGCAAAAGAAGAAGAATTAGCAATATTACCAAATGTACAGATTAGTGTGTGTGTGTGTGTGTGTGTGTGTGTGTGTGTGTGTGTGTGTGTGTGTGTGTGTGTGTGTGAGTGTGTGTGTTTGTGTGTGTGTGTTGCAGTTGTTGAATCTCTGTCAGTAGTTATTATAAATACACTGACATGTTGGCTGGTTAATTAAGGTTTATAATTCTTGTTGTTCAGCGCCGTCACATAAAGAGAGATGATAATAGACACTCTGTGTGTGTGTGTGTGTGTGTGTGTGCGTGTGTGTGGATGATAATTGGATGAAGGTTGGTGCTGTGTAATAATTGGACGTCTGAACGCGGTGACAGCAGCAGCTTCGTTGTGTTTGTTGTAAAACGTAAAGGGAACAAACAGCAGCGACTGTAAACACGAAATAAAGGAGAGAGAGACAGCGTCTACTTCTCTCTCTCGCTCGCTCTCTCTCATTAGAGAGACATTAGAGATAACACACATTATAATCTCAAACTGTAACATTTATATTTCTAATCCTGATCTCAACCCTGAAACATATTCTCTGTTGTCAAAAAAATGCACACGCACACATTTGCATATACATTATTAAAAAATATCACATTTACACACATTAGTGCTGTTTTTCTTAAGAAGTGAACATTTATTTCCTGCATAGTAACGTGTACATTTTTTGTCACTATTGATATTCCTAAACACTTTAACAATTACAATGTTGTGTCAAACATACGATGAATTATAATTAAGCAAACGCTCGACAGCAGGAATATATATAAGCATAGTAATGACAATGTATTTATTTATAATTTTATTTATTTTCTTCTCTGTGTAATTGTGATTATGCATATTATAAAAGGTGAACCACTGAGGGGTTTTCACTTGTTATATGAAAAAAGATATTCAGTGTCATTAAAAAAATACATTTTAATATTAAATGTTATTTCACACCATTTGATCCACATGGATTTAATTGGGAATATAAAAATAACAGCTGTTTAATTTAATTGCGATGTGTCATCTGAGCTGAATGTGAACAATCGTCTCCTCATTCTCTGTTCTCTGCTGCCACCTACAGGCTGCCACCGCTACTGCACACACACACACACACACACACACACACACACACACACACACACACACACACACACACACACACACACACACACAGTCATTTCACAGTAGATTGAATCTGAGAGGGAGAAGAAAACAAACAGGTTCCCAGATGATTACTTCCCTCCATCCGTTTTATAAACAAAAATACAGAAATCAATAAATACATAATGTAAATATGATACCAATACGTGAAACACATTCATATGAATGAATGTATTTCACTTGTTTCTTCCTCAGCATGATGATGCGACAAATCAAACAGGAAGCGCCACATTCAGGCACAGGAAGTATCTCTTCTGGAACAGGAAGTATCTCTTCTGGAACAGGAAGTATCTCTTCAGGAACAGGAACCACCACTCTTTAGGAACAGGAAGTAGGCCTATCACTTCAGGAACAGGAAATATCTCTTCATGAACAGGAAGTATCTCTTCAGGAACAAGGCGCGTTTCGAATCATGCATGCGCATGACGAACTCGAGCCGAGGCATTTGAAGTCCCGTTGTTGACGGAGGCTGAGGAATTTTCTCACGTGGGAAATACCACGTGATAATTCTAACCAACTAGGGCAACGTTGAGGGGAGTGTCTTATGTCCGCACTTATTTCAGACCATCTGCAGAGAAAAGCATGCGAAGGGAGGTACCTGGAGATACCGCAAGTTTTTAAAGTCATGTGACATGTCGCAAAGGGAAGTTATCACCAGCATTTGTGACGTTTTTTTCCCAGAATGCCTTGTTTTGCGAGGCAAATGCATGCGCATGCTTGATTCCAAACAAGCCTAATATCTCTTCAGGAACAGAAAGCGCCACTCTTCAGGAACAGGAAGTATCTCTTCAGGAACAGAAAGCGCCACTCTTCAGGAACAGGAAGTATCTCTTCAGGAACAGGAAGTATCTCTTCATGAACAGGAAGTATTTCTTCAGGAACAGAAAGCGCCACTCTTCAGGAACAGGAAGTATCTCTTCAGGAACAGAAAGCGCCACTCTTCAGGAACAGGAAGTATCTCTTCAGGAACAGAAAGCGCCACTCTTCAGGAACAGGAAGTAGGCCTATCACTTCAGGAACAGGAAATATCTCTTCAGGAACAGGAAGCATCTCTCTTCGAATGAAAACCTGGTTATGGATGTTATTTTCCATTTCTGCTAACAGAGCCCCCCTCAACGCTGCACGCTAAGTACTTGTACTCCCTCCAACGGTGAAAGTACTACCTCAAAGTGTTGACACGGCGTTTCATTTTAATGCCTTAGTGGTTCAGACTCCGGTCTGATCGGCTTATTGAGTTGAACTCGGACTCATGTGGGAATATTCTTTACCGCCGGCGAACACCTCGGGGCAGCCAATCACAACGTGTCTATATGTCGCCGGTTCCATGTCAGCAGGGAGACGTCCCCCTCCCCCGAGCGTTTATCACTTTAAAGTAAAATCTTCAGTTTTATTTAGCTTTTTTTTGTTGTCAAAAAATAAAGATTCTTATTTTTAAGCCGTTTTAAAATCTTTAAAAAAAAAACACACGCCGTTGGTTTCCACCTGCCAGCGAGTGTGTCATCCGTGTGATTACGGACTGCTGCTCCGTACGGTCAGAGGTGGGAATTGAACTGGTGGCTGTCAGACGGTGG
This sequence comes from Eutrigla gurnardus, assembly GCF_963514095.1. Taxonomy (NCBI): domain Eukaryota; kingdom Metazoa; phylum Chordata; class Actinopteri; order Perciformes; family Triglidae; genus Eutrigla; species Eutrigla gurnardus. The sequence continues at coordinate 25,790,337 of NC_139921.1, forward strand.
AGGGGGAGGAACGGGTTCCCCACTATCATTTATAGACATAAAAAAGGGAACTTTGTCTCCATTTTCTTTTACAGCTCTGATTAAAGGCCGTGTCACCGTGTCATACCTATGATTATGTCTGCTGAGGTGTGTGTGTGTGTGTGTGTGTGTGTGTGTGTGAGACCAACGCATCACGGTGCAGCGAAGCTCGACAACATTAATAAGAGCTTCATCGGCCCCGTTCCCTTCCAGGGG
>NC_139921.1:25793070-25803070 GCF_963514095.1 Eutrigla gurnardus
GGATGATGGATGGATGGATGATGATTGATGATGGATGGATGGATGGATGATGGATGGATGGATGATGGATGGATGGATGATGGATGATTGATTATGGATGGATGATGGATGGATGATGGATGGATGATGGATGGATGGATGATGGATCTCGCTGCTTGGCTCTGCTCCCTCCTCTGTGTAATTAGCGAGGCCATGAAAGGAGAGAGCGGCGTCTCTCAGCGCCGGTGCTTCAGCTCAAATCTAATTTGAGTGAAAAATGGCCGTCCAGCTGTTCGGTTGACGGCACCCGACCAAAACACGCCGCTCTTTCAGCGCAGAAACATCGGCGGCCATCTTCATCTGCACATCAATGGCTGCTGAGCGGAGGCTGAGCGCCGCGCTGGGTAGTAATTACAGCGCGTGTGTGTGTGTGTGTGTGTGTGTGTGTGAACGAAGACAGAGAGAATGAAGGTATTGAGGCTGCAGTGATTGCGGTGAGAGGGAGGGGAAATGATTCTCTCTCTCTCTCTCTCTTGCTCTCTCTCGCCCCTCGTTCTCTTTGTGTCGTCAGGCAGGATGAGATGAACTGGGAGTTAAATACCCCCCCCCCCCCTCAAATCTATTATGCAAACAGAAGTGGTTAATTGTCCACATATTTGCATGCAGCGGGTAAATGAATTATACAAGGGCCCGTCGCTTAGCAACTGTCTGAGGGGGGGGATGACATGAGGCGTCACCAACAGCGATCAGATGACAAAAGTTGTGATCACTAGTAGTACTGGTAGTAGTAGTACTAGTAGTAGTAGACAAAGTACCAGTAGTACTAGTAGTAGTCAAAGTACCAGTAGTAGTACTATAGTAATATTAGTACTAGTACTAGTAGAACCAGTAGTACCTGTAGTATTGTAGTAGTAGTAGTAGAACCAATAGTACTAGTAGTAGTAGTAGTACTAGTAGTAGTAGTGCTAGTAGTGCTAGTAGTAGTAGCAATAGTAGTACCCGTAATACTAGGAGTAGTAGTAGAGAGATGACAGAGAGTAACAGGAAGAGGAAGTAAAAAGCAACAGAGAGGAAAGCAAACAGGAAGTTGTCACTTGTTGACGTAAACAGCAACAACAACCAATAATTAGTTGATTGTTGACCTCTGACCTCAAGAGTTTGAAACCATTTTCAGTGGCTCCATCGGCACGAATGGAATCTGAAATTCAGTTTCAGCATCAGTCGACATCCTTCGCTCTCCGGCGGCGTATCTGAAGGTCCTTGCAGGTCTCTGCAGGTGTCTACGGGTCTCTGCAGGTCCTTGCATGTCTCTGCAGGTCCTTGCAGGTCTCTACAGGTCCCTGCAGGTCTTTGCAGCTCCCTGCCTGGTTCACAAGCCTCATCACCGTCAACGCAGCCACTCTTCCCCTGCCTCTAATTGGCTCGGCACCCCAATTAGCTCAGGCTGTTAGCACCTGCAGCTCCCGCCGAAAGACAAACGGCGTCGACTTCCAGTCCCCGACAATTAATCATTATTAGGGAGGAACAACACCAGAGCATTGTGGGACTTTTGGTTTGAGGTGTAACATTTTTTTTCCCGTCGTTGACGCAGAGTGTTTCAGGTGTCAAACAGTGTTGAAATGTGAGTCACTTAGCAGTGTGAAATATGAATTATGGAGAAAAGAGTTATAATCACGTTGCTGGTGACAAAAAGCCACTTAGTGATACATTTGACAGAATCAGCGGCTGTGGTTTTCTGAATGGAGTCTGGTTGATGGGTGCTAGGCTACGCTAACATTGTAGCTGCTCCATCAACACTCCAAATAAGGTCATCTAGACATAAATACAGCAGAGACCTTGTTGTTTGGACCACGGACAGTCTCTGGTTCCTCCACATAGTCTGGTCTGGTCTCTGGACTAATGTGGGCTACTATCTAGACCTCTGGGGGACCACAGACCCACGTGGTTGTGTGTTGTTGTGTCCGTTTGTCGTATTATTGCATGACTGCTTGATTCAACTGAATGATTTATAGTGAGGTTGGGACGAGCAAGCATCAGGAGAGGGAGAGAGAGAGAGAGCGTGTTAGCTCGTAGAGGAAGGAGACGACTTCCTGTTATGTTCACATATTTAAAGCAGCTGAACTCCTCGTTTACACGTTTCTGCTGTCAGACATGAAGTCAACGTTGTGAATGAATGAATGTTACAGCACCAAACTATCTGCTGTACCATAGTACAATATTAATAGTATTGTTATTATACATTTTTATCATTTATTATTTATTTGGATATTGTTATTGCTGTTTTTATTTGTATTCGTTAGTTATTTATTATTTACTCATATTATTATTGTTGTTGTTTTATAAGTTAGGATCTGTCTTAATTGTCTACTTCCTGTCTTCATCACCTACTTCCTGTCTTCATCCTCTACTTCCCGTCTTCATCACCTACTTCCTGTCTTCATCCTCTACTTCCTGTCTTCATCACCTACTTCCTGTCGTCATCACCTACGTCCTGTCTTCATCCTCTACTTCCCGTCTTCATCACCTACTTCCTGTCTTCATCACCTACTTCCTGTCTTCATCCCTTTCTTCCGGGTTAAATTAGCTGCTCACTAGCAACACACCCACCCCCACACATGCGCGCGCACACACACACACACACACACACACACACACACACACACACACACACACACACACACACACACACACACACACACACACAGTTGATGGTTGAGTTGCATTGTGGGTAATGAGGAGAATGTGTGGAATGAAACGGATGATATTTCTGGTTCTGCTGCATTGATTTTGAGTAATTTAGAGATCCCACAATGGGTGGGCTACACACACACACACACACACACACACTGTATACACACACACACAGGGTCATGTGACCGTGTGTTAATCCGTCCATGTTGTTTTTCTCTCGCCGGTTGAACCTGCTGTGACCTTTGATCTGCTTACACTGTTACCAGCAGGTCAAATACTGTTGAGTAAAGTCTGTACTGTGTGTGTGTGTGTGTGTGTGTGTGTGTGTGTGTGTGTGTGTGTGTGTGTGTGTGTGTGTGTGTGTGTGTGTGTGTGTGATCCCCTCAGGCTTTAATTCAATCTGTAAACTCTTCTGTATGTTTGTGTATCAGCATCTCACACACCACCACCTCCTCCTCCTCCTCCATCCCTCCCTCTCCTCCACCTTTTGCTCCCCTAGTCTCATATTTTCTCCTCCTCCCTCCTCAGTAACTCCTTCCTTACTTTCACTCCTCCCTCTTTTCCCCATATTCCTCATTATCTTTCCTCACTCCCCTTTACTCCTCTACCTCCTCTCCTCCATCCTTCCCTCCCTCGTCCTCCCCCATTTTCCCTCCTCCCATCCTAACGTCTTCCTTCAACCTCCTTTTCCTCCCTCTTCTTCTAATTCCTCCTCCCAATACCCCCCCCCTGTATCCTAATTTCCTCTCCCTTTTCCTTCCTTTCTTTTTCTCCCCCATTTCCACTCTTCTCCCTCTTCTTATCTTTCTCTCCTCCTCCCCTCACTCCTCCCTTCATCCCCCCTCCCCTCCATCCTCCTTCCTTTTTATTTTCATTCCTTCATCTTCCCCCTCTTATTTCCTCATCTTTCTCTCCCCTCCTCTGCCTCCCTTTCTCTTTTTTTCTCATTTTTCTTCACTCTCTTCTTCCCCTCTCCTCCCTCTCTTCCCTCCTCTCCTCCCTCCTCTGCTCCTCCCTCCCTCTCCTCCTTCCTCCCTCTCCCTCCTCCCTCCCTCTCCTCTCCTCCCCTCCCTCTCCTCCATCTCCTTCTTCCCTCCTCTCCTCCCTCCTCTCCTCCCTCCCTCTCCTCTCCTCCCTCCTCTCCTCCCTCCCTCTCCTCTCCTCCCCCTTCCTCTCCTCCATCTCCTTCTTCCCACCTCTCCTCCCCTCCTCCCTCGTCTCCTCACTCCCTTCCTCTCCTCTCCTCCCCCTTCCTCTCCTCCATCTCCTTCTTCCCTCCTCTCCTCACTCTCTTCCCTCGTCTCCTCATTCTCTTCCCTCCTCCCTCCTCCCTCCCTCCCTCCCTCTCCTCCCCCCTCCCTCCCCTCTCCCTCCTCCTCAGCGTTGCGTGCTAGCTGCTCTCCTCTCCATCCGGCTCGCTGCTCTGACGTTGACTCGTTGTGACGTTTTACACTGAAACTACTTTATGGAATCAATATAAAATTCACAGCCTGCGACACGAGGGCTAAACACACTGGCAGTGTGTGTGAGTGTGTGTGTGTGTGTTAGCAGACCGGACTGTTCATTCATTCATGTGTGAGTATTAAGTGTGTTTGTGTGTAAAGAAAGAATGTGCGGTTTTGTGTGTGTGTGTGTGTGTGTGTGTGTGTGTGTGTGTGTGTGTGTGTGTGTGTGTGGATATGGATGTTCATTCAAGTGTGTGAGAGAGCGAGAAGGCCTCTGTGTGTGTGTGTGTGTGTGTGTGTGTGTGTGTGTGTGTGTGTGTGTGTGTGTGTGTGTGTGTGGTATCCTGGGGGTGAATTAGAACAGAGGCAGTCATGTTTGATAGCAAGGTCTCGACATCGATGAAAACACTCTAAAACGGCACGCAAACTCTGAACGAGAGGGAAAAAAACAGCCGGGGGGTGAGGAAGAGAGGAGGTAAGAGGGAAGGGGGAGATACAATGACAAGACAGGAAGGGTGAGGTACAAAATAAAAGGAGGGAGAAAACAAAAAGGAAGCAAAAGAGAAGTGAGGAAAAGGGGGGGGGGGGGTAGTAGGGAGGAATAAGGAGGGAGGAGTAGGGAGGAATAAGGGGGGAGGAGTAGGAGGAATAAGGGGGGAGGGCAGATCATAACATCTCCAAGCCCTGTTGTTGTAGTTCCTCCTGTAAGTCTATAAAAACATAATTCTCTTCAACAGTTCCAAACAAACAGGAGGTGATACTGCTGCAGTCGGGACTATTTTCAGTGGCGGATGAATCCGCCCCTTTTTAAACGACGTTTGTGAATGAAAATTAAATATTATCCACACTGTAGATGAATATAAATATTATTGTGTAGGAGAGGAGGAGGAGAGCAGGAGGAGGAAGATGATCTGATGAACATAGTACAACAAAGTACAAATACAATGATGTACAAATACTTCCGTTATAAGGAGAGAAAAAAACTAAAGGTGCAGTAAAAAGTACAACATAAACCTCATGGTAGAAGTATAAAGTTGCATGAAATGAAAATACGCATGCGGAGTACAATCACCTCTAAATTGCTCTCATGTACTTGTACTTGTTTGTGCTTGTACTTGTGTACTTGTGTACTCAAACTGTGAACTGGAGTGTTTTCGTTTAGTTGCATCGCTTCCTTGTTGCTGCACAAACGTCAGTGTTTCCCATGTGGACACACTGTGTGTGTGTGTGTGTGTGTGTGTGTGTGTGTGTGTGTGTGTGTGTGTGTGTGTGTGTGTGTGTGTGTGTGTGTGTGTGTTTCTGCCTCGCTGAGCTGCAGCTGAAGGACGATGTTTCCACCAACTGACTGACAACAACAACACTGTGCAGCAAACAAACATACAAACTCCGAAGTAACCCTGATGATGTCATTGTGATGTCATCATCCGGGTTGGGCCACATTTGGACACTATAAAGTGATAACAGAAAGACGGGAGGTTTGGAGATCAGTAGATGACAGAAAGTAATTCATCTGCAGGGTTCCTCCACCTTCTCCAATGTCAAATTCAAGCACTTCAAGGTGCATTTCCATGCTTTTCCAGCACCTTCCAGCTGTGGTAAACTTCATATTTGTATCAATCCAATCCTCAGTATTCAGTCTACTCATTATGTCACTTGTTCATCACATTAAATGAGATGTTATTGTCCTATAAACAACCAACATGGTGTTTGGAGTCAGTTTTTCAAACCTTGAAAACACCACACTAAAGATCAAGGGTTTTTAAGGATTTCCAGCACCCGTACAAAATGGTGAAATCAGCTGACGAGACGACGAAACAAAATGAATCTGACTGAAACTGCTCCCCCCCATCCCCCAAAGAATGCAATGCATTATGGGAAAATCAAAACAAAATATGGAGGCAGAACCTGAACCGACTTCAGAGTCCTGTTCTGTTCTGTTATTCCAAACATCGACTCTGGCTGCTAAAATAGAGGGGATTTGGCAGCTGCCCACACACACACACACTACACTATAATACACACACACACACACTCACACTATAATACACACACACACACACACACACACACACACACACACACACACACACACACACACACACACACACACACACTCACACTATAATACACACACACACTCACAGAAGAGAGACAGCAGCCATTGAAACCTTGACATTGTGGCGCCAAAAGAGAATAAATGTTTTTTCTGTCCTGCTGAGACATTATTCCATTTATACCACTAACACACACACACACACACACACACACACACACACACACACACACACACACAGAGCTCAGACCTCGTGTCATTAATGACACCGAGGTCTGAGCTGAGAGCTGAAGAGTGACAGACAGCTCGTTAAGATCGTCATCATGCTGAGGCCTGGACCTTGTTAGTGCAACACACACACACTCACACTCACACACACACACTTACAGAACACTCAAGAGTGTTTTTTCAGACATGTTGGATTGAGGCCCTTTGTTACCGAGTCTGAATAGAGGCCCCCGAGTGTGTGTGTGTGTGTGTGTGTGTGTGTGTGTGTGTGTGTGTGTGTGTGTTGCACTAACAAACCTATAAACCTTCGTGTTTTTTGTTTTTATGTTTTAAGGGACGACAGAAGTGAATTTGATTCCAAATGAACCAAAGAAAAACATCTTTATGTTTATTTTAGTGTAAATTTAAAGTTTTTAAGAACAAACAAACAAACATCGGAGGCTTTTATCCAACGAGGAATCATTTTATGTATATGTCATTTGATATTGATTAAGCTGCACAATTAACCCAAACATTTGTGTAAAACACATTTTATTTCTTGTGAATACACAATTTCTAGGGAACTTTTAATACATTTCTCTGTATTATTATTATTATTATTATTCGTATTATTATTATTAGATTTGTTTCTTCTTTAACAAACAAATAGTGTTGTCTCCGTCCCGATGACAACTCACACCAACGCAGAGGCTCCGCTGTGTCTTTACAACAACAAAGAGTCGTAACGAACAAATTCTCTCAAATTAAGAGGAAACAGAACGGAAGGAGCTCCGTGTTTGGAGAATATTTATATTTAGCTGATTATATGGTACAATTATAATATAATAATTAAAATAATCAGGCTAAACAGCAAAAATGCATTTGTGTGGGGAAAACAACAAAAAGTACATATTATTTTTTCATTATCATAGAAATTCATCCTTTTTTATTATTGGGTTTTTTATTCTTATTTGTGTTAATTGTCTTTATTTATGTATACATTTACTCACATATTTAAACCTTTATGTATTTCGCTTTGTTATTTTTTTCTTTGGTTATTTTTTTTTAATTGTATTTAACTGAAGTGTGATATTATTATTATTATTACAATTATGAATATTTCATATTACAGGTTAAATATTATTATCAGAGTTTTATTGAGAAGCTCTTAAATAAAGTGCATTTTTTAAAAAGTGAAAACCGTTGATTATACTGAGGCGATTTAGTGAAAACATTTATATTTATATAAATAAAATATATTTATATTGCGTTAGTGATTATTAAAAATGTCACAATTGGCTTTAAATTAATACATTCATAAATAATTAAAGACAACATTTACTGTTGTGAGGAATAAATAACAATTACAAATGTATGTTAAGTATGAAAATAAGCTTAATGAAATGAATTAAATTAAATTAAAATTATTTAGTTATATTAAATATTTGAAAGTACACAAACTTAACTTTAACTTTGTGCCTAAAATGATAATGATCATCTTATCAGATGTTACTTTCAGTCAATAAATAAATTAATCAACTTATTTATTAACAAATTATTTCCATGTAAATGTGTGTGTGTGTGTGTGTGTGTGTGCAAGAGAAAGACACACTTATCATGTGTATGTAGTATATGTTCTCACAGTCTGATCTCACAGACACACACACACACACACACACACACACACGTACACACTTGTGTATACAAAGAACCCCCCCCCCCCCCCCTCGCTCTCTTTAATTGGATTGAGGCATCAGGAGGTGTCAATCAAATGTCTTTACAAACCGACAATCTCTTCAAAAAGCCATTATGTACACCAACGGACCCTGGGGGCCAGTACACACACACACACACACACACACACACACACACACACACACACACACACACACACACACACTCAGTGAGAAAGAAAAGGAAGGTAATAATTAGTTGTTGATGGTTTGATGGGTGTTCCTGACACCTCGAGGCCGCAAGAAAATTTTCTCACAGATCTCCGCCTGTGTGTGTGTGTGTGTGACACCCGTCCGGTCTCACTACCCAGAAGCCTCCTCTGACCTTAGAAGGAACAGTGGTCGGTTTTCATTTTCAACTCGTGACCCCAAACACAGGCATGTTTTACCTTCCATACAGGGACGCTATCTATCAGGTACCAGACGTACTCTGTTACAGTAAAAGTACTAAAAGCATACAGTAAAAGTACTAATAGCACATAGTAAAAGTACTCTGTTGCAGTAAAAGTTCTAATTATACACAATAAAATACCACACATTATATCTGTTACTGTAAAAAAGTATCATTAGTCAGTATAAAGACTCAAATTAAAGAATTAAACTCAGATTATGACTCATTCTGAAGTATTAACATAATTATTCGTTTATTCCGGGTTAATTTTCAACTTTAATCGATTGTTGTTTTTTAAAAATAGTGAGAAACAGTTTGTTCGGTCCAAAACTCAACTTTACGATAATTACATGAACATTATTTTCTAATTCTAATCTACTTCCTTAAAATCATATTTTCACGTGTTTTGTCTGCAAAAAAACGTGTTTTAAAGGAAGTAAAGATGAAGTAAAACCTGTAGTATTCCTTATGAGATGTTCTGCAGTGGAAGTATATAGTACTATAAGTAAAGTACCTCATAGTGTGTACTTGTACTTGGTTACACCCCGCCCCGTGGCGTAACCGACCTGATGTGTGTTCAGTCATGCAGGTAGTCTGGCGGTCTGACACTGAGACCGGTATTATTTATAGACCAGATCCAGTACAGTCTACTTGAGCCGTGTTGAAACTAAACATGCCGCCTTAAATCACGCGTCGCCGCCGTCTCGCCGCCGCTGCAGGCCTGTTTTCCTAAACGTCTGTCAGACGGCATCTGCTCACCGCCGCGCTGCACTGGAGCGGAGGAGCAAAGCACCGGCACCCCCTAGAGGGGTTGAGGGTTCACTTCCTGTCTGTTTGAGGGTTTTTCCTCACAGCTTTGGTGAAATGTGCAGCACCATGATATGACTCGGCTACTGTTGCCACGGTAACCATGGGGACAGACACAGTCGTTACAAAAACAAGCCAGGCTGAACATTTTGGTCAATCGTTTCTTAGTTTCTTTCACTTTCATGAATGAAATTCAACATTCAGTTACTATGGCAACTTAGACTAACCCGGTCTGGGTCCAGGCTAACTGCCGGGCTAACTATCGGATTAACTGTCAAGCTAACCATCAGGCTTTTTTTTCATCAGGCTAACTGTCAAGTTAACTATAAGGCTAACCATCAGGCTAACTATCAAGTTAACTATAAGGCTAACCATCAGGCTAACTATAAGGCTATTTGCCAGGCTAACTGTCAAGTTTACTATTAGGCTAATGGCCAGGCTAACTGTCAAGTTTACTATTAGGCTAATGGTCAGGCTAACTGTCAAGTTAACTATAAGGCTAACCATCAGGCTAACTGTCAAGTTAACCATAAGGCTAACCATCGGGCTAACCATCAGGCTAACCATCAGGCTAACTATAAGGTTAACTGTCAGGCTAAATATTAGGCTAACTCACATGCTAACATTCCAAAGGCCTTTGCCCACCGGGGGCCCTTTCTTTCTTTTTTTAGGTTGTTTTTGTGAAATATTTATT